>NW_017277774.1:4190205-4201838 GCF_001594065.2 Cyphomyrmex costatus
GGGGGGGGGGGGGTCACTGGAGGGAAGAGGAGATCCTCTGGGGTGGGGAGGAAGAGCTGGCCGCGTGTCATCGTTCGGCACGGTGCAACGATAATTAAGGGCAAGTGTAAGGGACCGCGCGCGATTCGCGTGGGTAACGTCGCGTGGCGGTTGAGATTTTTCGTCTCCCCCCAGTGCCGGGTGCCGTGCCGGGTGTCACCATGTACGGCGGGTATGCGCTGCATTTATTATGTTAGCGGCGCGAGACCGCCGGTGCGCGCTTATGCCATCAGAGACGGATGCACCCAGTGCGTCTGCAATCGCTCACTCGTACGCGCGCGAGTAACACTCCTACACCCGCAGCTCGTACATCATGCGTATCGTTGCATTGCGCTGAAAGCTAAATTTACATTGTTAAATTGTGCCACCGCTTCCGTCAAGCGACGCGCGCGACCCGCCACCACTTATATTTGTATACTTAGTCACTAAAAGTCCCCGCAGTTTCACTATCCATCTATCCTGCGCGTTTCTTCGCGCTTCTATCCGCCATTTAAATTTATTTTGCGTCATATCGCAATATAATTCAGTAAGGATGAAATGAAATCGTTTAAATTGCTTCGCGATCGATCGTAATCGCAGATAATTAATCATTTTATTAAACTCATCTTCGTAATATTCAATGTACATATTAAACTCGGCTTTTCTCAAACTGTTGAAAAATTATTCATTTCTCGTAATTATATGTTCGTGATATAACGGAATATGAAATCAAGTCATTAGTTACGAGTGAATAAACTCGTAACGTGCACTTATGAGATGACTATTCCATCATTATCACAATTTAAATATTTCTACACTCGATTACTCGTATACGTCGGCCGGCAACACCTTCAATCTCCCTTCAATTTTCATTAATCGCGCGTAATTCCTACGTGTGAATTTTTAGCGGCACTTGAATTCGCGATATTAAAATGTTATCGGCGTAAAGCCGACGCATCGTTTTACCGTTATCGATCACTGTAATATGTATAAAGACCGTCAAGTGTCTCGATCGCGGCGCGTCGATTTTCCAATTATCTACGCACGCGTTCCACATTACGCTTATCGAACAACGGTATACGCGGCAGCAATGAGGAAATGTCTTCGTGGCTCCAAGCACTGCTATTACCGTACACCGCGCGCGCTTCTAAATAATGATTTCCGTCAGTACGACCTTGAGCATGAAAGAAAGTATCGGTGCGCGCCGTAACGATCGGAAAAAGACAACGTTGGTGGCGTACGACTCCTCTTCCTGGTCTCGTTGTACAACCGAGCTCAGTCGCGATATGATACGCGGTTAAGTATTGCAAACCGGATAAATCAAATTACCGATACTGCCTATAACGATTAAATAAAGTTGTCGACAACGATAACGCTATTAATTAAGTATCACGCTCATGATTAGGAGGTCTTACGATATGTTATAGCTTGAAAACGGATTACTTAGAATACGCGCGCGTTGTATTTATAATTATAATTATACCATTGAAATATTGCGATGATATCTCGCAGGGAACTCTGTAAATCAAATCCCTTCTGGCTAAGCATAAATAATATTTGCAAACTGATGCAAGTCTGAGAAGTATAAACTGTAGATATAGCTGGAAGAAATATATCGCATTAACTGTATATTTATAAATTATTTGTATATCACAACGTTTACTTTATATATGGAAAATAAAAAAAATAATGTCGTCGGACCGTGAGATTTTTGGAGAGATTATTATAGAATTAAATAATAATGCGAAATAATAATGTTATTATGTAAGTTTGTTTGGACGCGAGAGGATTCGCGGTAAACGAAATCACTCCAAAAATAGCGATTGGCAAAAGATCAGACCGCTAACGAAGCGGACGAAAGCGATTCTGTGGACCGGTGGGCTTTCACGACGTAATTTCCTATAAGTGAAACGTATTCAAGCGATTCAGGCAAAAATCTCGGGTGGCACGACCGCGTCTATTTTTCTTCCGAGGTGCTTGACCTTAAGGAAAGAGATAGAAAGAGATTCCTGCCATGTGTAACCGAGCACCGGAGCTTCCATGCATAGTTAGTAGCGTGCAATAGGAGATTCTCTGTGTCCCCCGAAGCAGATCTCTAAACGGTAGTCACTCGCGGTCGTGGTTTTCATAGTTGCGAGTACGTTGTCGGCAGAGAGGTGAAGAGGACGATATTGTAATGGCTGTAATACCAGGCGACTGCGAGAACGATGGAGAGCGGATGGCTGACGCAGGAAAAAGAAAGACGGGGAAAGTGCTGAACAAAGAAACGGGAGAGAATATCTCTCCCGTTGGCGTCGCTCAACGCGTGGATTGTCAGTATGCGCGATAGATAGAAGCTAAGAGAGACGCGAGAAAGCGAAGGTGGACGAACGCGCGTGAACACGCACGAACGGCCTGGAGGTGCGAGATTTAATACCTCGTCTCTCGTTCGCGCGTTTACTTTAACGAGCGATCGTCAAATTAAATTAAACGACACGCGAATCGTTAAGGGGCGACATCGCACTTGCTACCACGGATGGGTAATACGCGCCGACCGTCGTTCGCTGCGGGCGGCCGCGCGACGACGTTTCCTCCTCGTCTCTCCGCGGATGCTGCGACTGCAAAAGCTGCTGACGCGTCGCCGCTGCTCATTGCCGCGCGACCGATGACTCCGCGCATATCTGACGCGGAAAATAAATCGCGTTCATCTCTGAATAAATCAATTACATCGACAACTCACGGAGATGAAACGAGCCGAAGCACGACATTGCTCTTACCTTAACGCAAAGCGAAATCTTTGATTTTTAAATAAGTAAGGAAAGGAACAATACGATTGGATTAGATCTTGTAGAGTGCCTGATACAATATTTTTTGCAAATTCTAATATATCTTTCAGTTATATAAACTGCGTGCCGCTTATTATCGGATTTTGAAAACGCAAATTAATATTACAATTGTAAAAGTTGATTATAGATTTGATAATGATATAATACATATAGAGACTTGTAAGAACTCATTCTTCAATCTTAACCGCAAACCGAAACCAAGCTCAGTCTGAAACCCTATATAATTATCACGATATAATTAATATCTTAATAAATACAAATTAGTGTAATTTCTCAAGATTAGCCTTTATTTTTTTAACATCACTGACAGTAATATATTTTTCTGTTAAGATCATCATTTACTGGACGATTAATAGTAATCCTGTAAATTGCGAGCAATAAAAAGGAACTCACACATAATTCGACGATGCGGAGAAGATGATTATACGTGAATACTGATGAGCGCGTAAAATAAAAGTATTGCACTTCGTATGTACTCGTATACGCTGACACGCGGGATGTTTTGTGGTGGCAATTAATAGTAGATTAGCGGCTCGTGCATGACGCAAAGAGGAAGACGACGGGAGGGCGAGCGTTTGGATCAAGCGTATTGGGAACGCGCTTGTAGGGAATGGGAAACAGAGTCTAGGGAAAGGTCGGAACGGGGGGGTTTGCTGAGGGGCCTTGGGACTTACTCGAGAAGAGCGAAACTTGGGGTCGGGGATGGGGCGAACTGGGAGAGGGATGAGATTACACACGCCGCGCCTCGGGGATTACCACACTCTGATTCTCCGATAAGAATGTCAAAATAAGCTGCCTCTCGCCGCGCCACGTGTAATCTCTCCTCCCGCCCGCGCCCGCTCTGTCATCCTCGTTTCATTCTTACGATGGACGCTGACGAGCCGCGTAATTACATTGTGACCAGCCCAACCGCTCTGTAACGATCACTAGTTCATTGAAACGATCGTCTTTACCGCGATGAAGCCATTGTCGTGATCCGTTCTATCGTCGGCAATGACTCGAATCATTCTGTACGAGTCGTGGTAATATTCCAATTTACCACGTGGATATATAAAATACATATTAATACCATATATTCAAGTGCGAATATTAAACATGCGACATGTTTAAATCGTACGAGAGAAATTATCTCCTTTTTAGAAATGACAATATATGCGGATATATTTAAAAAATGTTTACAATAGTATAAATAGAATTATAAATTTCTGTACAACATTGCCTATAATTTATAGATATACGCAGAAGAAAGAACTACATACAGATCTGAAAATTTTGTTGTGTTTTTAAAATAATTATGTAGAACGCTTAAACGTACACAATTTTACCGAAGTGTGACTAAAAATTTAAATTTAGATGCAGATTTGAAAATAATTTTGTTGGACCAAAATAATTATATAGAATGGTCAAACTGGTTGCTAGAATGTCAAAATTTTTAACAATATTACTCATTATATTTAAAAGTCCTACGTGTTTTGATGATCCAACAAAATTGTTTTTAAATCTGTATCTATAGCTATATTTTTAGATACTTTTGCAAAATTATTCTTTCAATGTATATGTATAGTAACTAATTTGAGAGCTTAGGCCCAATATAACTTTAATCTTGATTTAATTTACTCTACCTTTATCTAATTCTAAAAAGATAATAGGAAAAGCAAACTTGCAGCAAATTAAATTGAAATTAAAGTTAATTTTATATTGGTGAGATCGGACTTTATATAATCAGTTTGGTGGTTCAAGTAAAATTATTTTCAAATCGATATTTGGATATAGTTGAATTTTTACTTTTTCAACAAAACCTTCTTTCGTCTATTTTTATTTTTTATGGATCTAATTTGCGAAAATGTATTTGGTTTTCTATACACAATAGAGTAAAATCGATTTTAAGGAAGTTAGAAGCATAAGTTATTCTTAATACTTGCGTTCACTCATACATGGTACACGCACTGTCGTGTAAATCAGTCAGTCGACTGGCTTGAAGGCAACGTACGCCATCGGAATTCTAAATATCTTTCGAAGACGAGAGATCTTGGGGCACGGATATATCCACTCGCGCCGGACAATCCGGAGAGCATTCGGCTATGTGTACGGATTGGCGAGAGCGTAACGCATAAATTACGGCTTCGGATCCTCACACTGGCCAGACGTGCCACTTTTCACGGGTTCCATCTAACGGTCGCGCGAACAATCCGTGCGCGCGAATAAAAATGAAGAAGAATGGGATCGGTCTGAAGGATTAGCCGCCTTTCAAGCTGACATTGAAGGAGTACCGTGTCTTCGCTATGCCGGGGATTAATCCACGGCTCTTTCGTGCCGCGAAATAGAGAAAATCTCAAACGACGAAAGAGTCATGGTTAGCCCGTTTGCCGTATCCACGACAGCCACGTTTCTAACACTTTATTTTTACAGTATCATTATTGGAATAACTATATCAAATTATTTTCGTAGTTTGTCTTTTTTCGTAGATTTTAAAATAAGCTTCCTACGGAAATAGTTTAATTTGAAATACAGATGAAAATTTGACGAGTCGTAATAGCTATCACACCTCACGTTTCCGTCTCCCGATTTACGCGGGTTATTATAGGTACGATAAAAATATATGTCGATACCCTGCGGGTTCAAATATATATCTATTCAACCGCAATGAATAGTTATAACAGCGCGGATGTGTGTGCACACGCGTTATAGATGCATCGATCTTCAGGCCGCTCGGTCGAGAGCTTTTGCAAGGAAACGATACAATAGTCGGAGAATGACGATTATTCAAGCCGGGGTGGATTATGGGACATTTATTGAGGCTAGCTCCTGTCCCCAGCGGACAGAGATACGTGGAGAGGGAGCCGTCTTTTTGCGCGCGTGTGCGTCGGGGTGTCCGTGCGGGGAGAATGTTGACATTGGCAGATCTGCTCGTGGATTAAAGCTTTGTGTCGTACAAAGCGCTGCCACAATGCCCCCGTGTCATTGTATACACGACCTCATATACCTCCGATGCAACACCCAGCAGGGACGTAATAACTCGGTCGATTCCCCATTAAGGATTCAGACGTACTCGAGAGGTAGCACTTCAAAGCACGTAGGAGTTTCGAATTGGAACCAAGCTGATTTCGCGAACATCTTGCTTTATCGAGAGTCTCGGCTACTACGCCAAATACGTGTTCTCTGATACATTTCGTCTCCGTTACTAACGTTAACTGAAAGCTCCCGCGAGTTTCTCCGTTTCCAATCGTTACGTGGAACTTATACTGCCTGGCAAATATTTTACGAGCCGCGAAAGTTCGAGCTGCATTATTCTGTCACATGATTAGACAAACGTATTATAACACTTTCGCATTGCCTTTAGAAAATGACATTAACGATATTCGTTATTTTAGCGAGATAAAGAGCTACAGGTTATTGTAGATATACAGATAAAGTTACTCATAGTCTAAAATACGAGTACATCTCCATTATGTTCACGGAATCATAAACAAGTTCATCACGACTCTAATGGATTGGTGAAGAAAGAGTGACACTTTATACGACGAGACAAAGTAATATCTCATCTCAACAGATATAACACCCCAGATTTATGAGTTTTCTGCGAGCAGTGGAACCGTCTTAATCTTAATCTAGCGTGAGGTCGATCCTCGTCCTCTACCTAAATTGCGTTAGTATAGCCTCTCTAAGACGAGGACAATTTTCGTCTCGTACGTCAACGTTGACCATCGCCCAGCGGTGCCCGCTAACGCCTCTTCTCTGGCGACGTCATCATCTTCTCTCGCTATCTCTGTGTTTTTAGTATTCCCCGAAATGAAGTTGCGAAAAGTGAGATGGTCGGACTACGGCGCTAACGCCGGTGATGGCTGCGCCTGTCGGCGTTAGCGGTAGGTAGCTAGGTAATATCTTCGTAAGCTCCGTCTTTTATGACAGGACTGGAGCGCCTCTCAAGGATATTGGTAATCTTCGGGCTGTAGTAATATCGGCGTCGCAGTGATCTCTCGCCCCGAAGATCCCCTTCCACGTGACTCCCTCCTCTTTCACCACCCCGGTCTTCCTTCTCTTCTTCCTATTCCTCGCGATCCTCCGGCTATATGCGCCTGTATACAAGTTCGCCAACCACCCTTTTCGTATGAGAGCCAAGACTTCGAGAAAGTCTCTATAGTTAATTTTCTCTCTTTCTCTTTTTCTCTATTTCATTCTACACTATTTCTCACAACTCTCTCTTCCACCTTCTTCTCCCTTTCTCTTTTTGTTTCTAACTCGCTTCGTAAGGGTAAATGTAGTGACGCGACTTTGTAGCCTAATTCCAAAGTAAGAGCCGTGCAACATATGTATCATACTTTCTTACACTTGCTATCTCTTTATGTAACGGAATTAATATTCACAATTTGGTTTTACTGAGATTTGTTTTTATATTTTTCAAGCAATTAGACGACAGTTTTATCACTAGATAAATTTAGCTTGTATTAAATATCTAGACACAATGTTTGATTTATCGTCTGGCGATATTGAATCAGATATATTTCGGTTAATTATATATTGGATATGATATATCATAAATAGATATTTTACTCGATTTGTGCAGTATCATTTATGCTACTATTCGTAGATACTCGCGATTAGAAATAACGCGCGCAATATTCTGGTTCGAATTTCCTTATAAGGATTATATCTTGGTGCAAATTCATCACGTGATCCGTTTGCGTCTTCGCGAGAAATATATTTGTATGTAGAAGAATATATTTGTATCAAGATACGAATATATGCGAATACGGGTGCGGAAAATTATTTCAAGCGCTTTCTAATCTTAAGCACCGCATAATATCGCGGTTCACGCCATTTTATAGAACGTGTACAAATGTGCTTAGTAATTCATTCTAGCGACGGTATTGTAGGCAAGAGTTATGGCTCGGACATATAACAAGTCGTCGATCGGTTCGTTACGTAGTCGGCGTTCGAGAGAGTCGAAGATAATTGGATAGCGTTCGATGAATTGCTCGTGCAACAATGGGACAGCAGTAAGACAAATCGTACTTTGGCGCTTACGCTGTATATGACAATGCAAAGGCGAGAAGCTTCGATGATTATTTTGTTCTTTTTATCTCATTTGATATCGCGTCTTTTTTTCTACAGGGTAACAAAGTTTGTCCATGAAGTTTTGTGTTTGTTAAATTATTAATATAATGTGTATTTACGAAAAAATATATCCTGAAGTGTTAGTTATACCGTATTAAATATTAAAAATAACATTAACATTCAAAGTGGCCACTTTTAGTTTTGATACAAACTTTAAAGCGCTTCGGGAACGCATCAACGATAATCGCGCATTTTTTCACAAATAAATTCTCGTGGGCAGTCAATAGAGGTCTTTATCAACTGATGAACATTTTTTAATTTAAAATGTTTTTGGTATTTAATAAGATGCAACTAACTCTCCAAAGTTTGATTTTAATTTACATTACTATTCAGATAGAAAGTTGATGTTGTTTGACGTTAAAATGATGTCTCATAATGCCTTAAAAATAACGGCAAATAACGTCAGTTTGCTACCTGATTCGACAAGTACAGTTCCTTTGTAGTCAAACTTTTATATGTATCATTTCTTGTATACATAATTTTATATTACATATTATAATTCGAAATTTATTAAATTCTATAAAATATCCACTATTCACCAAAGTTTACTTTGTGATTTTAAAACATTTTTATAATCGCATCAAGAAGCGTTGAAATATTAAATTGACATTTCTATCGAACAAAACTCTTTTGTGTGTGGATTTACGTATGCATCGAATAATTCATTATAATTTATGCGTTCGTTATTCGTACTACATCACCGTGCAGTTAATAAACTGGACATTAAGTTGATCACTCGTAAAAATATTGTCACTTATCGGCACGAGGACCGGAATTTCGCAATGAACGTTTATTACGTTGAAAACTAGCACGTTAAGCGCACGATCTAAATGTTTGTGTAATTACGACCGTAGATCTCTTGGGGACGTTTATTCCCGTTAACAAGTTTGCCGCCTGCCGAGTCGTCGCGGTTGTCGCTTTAGATCTCCACAGATTTAGATCTCCACAAAGAGCCTTTTCGTCAACATTCTCTCTCGGAACAGGCAGGGGTCGCGATGCTTAATTACAAAAATTAACGCCATTGCGACATCGTCGCTCGAACAATTGTTGAAGACTAATTAGAACAGCGATTTCATAACGTGAGGACGTATAATAACCTCATTCATTCCGTTTGACACCGGCGCGAATCCCACGAGTCCATCGCGACGTACTCTCGCTTTTCCTGTGTCTCCTCTTTTCTCTGTGACCGTACAACCCCTACGTCTCGTATTTGGTGCGCGAGCAGCGAGTATAAGCCGGAACGACCTGGCTCCGGTATCGCCCGTGTGAGATTAACGCGCGAGTAAAATAAAGGCCATTGAAATCCCCATGGCTCCCCGAACAAAAATAGCCGCCAATGAGAAAGGGAACCTTACAGTTTCTTTTCAGGGCTTTCATAAAAATTTCTGAAAACTAATTTTCCTCTTACATACAGAGGGCTAGGCGGGGTGCGCGAGCGGAGAGAGCGGTATATAAGAAGCGCGGCCTTCTTTCCTCTCTCGATTCCCTTACCCCTCGCTCACCCTTCGACGTTCGCCACCTTCACTATGCTCTCTCTTTTTCTCACACTTTTCTACGCAGTTGTGGCGGCACACCTCTTTCTTTCCCGATATCCCTGTCAACTACCTCCACCGTCGTCGTCGTCGTCGTCGTCGTCGCCATCGCGTCTCTACCCTCCATTCTCCGTTCGCGCTACAGCACTTTTATACGAAGTACTAATCTTCCAGACAACCCACCCCTTCCTCTCATCTCTATTCCTATTTCAGCGATCTCTTTCTCTCACTCTCTCACCGTCAGTCTTACAAACAGCAACTCCGCTCTTCTCGCCAAAGTCAGTGCTGGGATTATAATGTAATATCGTGTATGTGCAAGGCATGAGCATTATCACGTCCTAATGTCGTTGCATTTGCAGACGTATATATGTATATCTCTACATATCTCTCTGCATACATCTATCTATGTCAATAATAGTCTCTCGCTAATAATTTAGTTACGTTTCTAATTGTAAGTTTGGAAAATTAATTTGGCGCGCACGATTCAAGAGACTAAAAATGTGATATATAAATTCACAATGGAATTATTTGAAAAGCATTTAAGATCCAACTTTGACCGTTATAGACATTATTTTTTACTTCTTATGTATTCATATTACACGGTCTTAATTGTTTATTAATCTCTCGATAAATATGCGGTGGTCTTTTTTCATTATGTTGAACTTCTTATTACCTTTATTATAATATTGCTAAAATATTATTAAATTTAATATTAAACATAGATTTTTTAAAATAAACTTTATCCTTGTATTTAATAGAAAAATGAAAGTTAATTTATTATTATACATTTTTCAAAGTTTTTTTACATTTAAAATAAAATTATGTGCTTTTAAAAAATTACGAAAATGAAATTAAATTATTTTTGTGACTTATTTTGTATTTTTTTATTTATTAAAATTGCTATTAATTTTACGCTGCACACAAAACATAATAATTTGAAAAAATTAATAATCTCTCCATAAATAATTGAGACAAAAATTAATTAGATCTTTTGAATAAACATTAAATTTAATTATTCATTTATCAAATTTAATAAGAAGAGTACAAGGAATACAATAATCAGACGTTTATTTTGCAATATATTGGCAGGCTAATGTATAACCTCGATGTTTGTTCGGTAATGTATTGCATACGCAAAACCATCGCATATTATAATGTTGTCATTCGCACGATGATACTCAAGTCGATAGACAGACAGTGATGCGTGATCTGTGCACTGCATTATTCTTCGAAACAAGATTACGACCAGTACGAGCTATCAAATACGATTATCTCCTATTACATTTCATAATTCGTATCATGTAATTAACAACTGGTAAGCACATACTGAAGCACTGACTTTCTATCAAAACAGATAGGTATAATATTTTGCGCGACATATCCATTCAAATTAAAAACCAAAGCGATGAGAAATGGACATGATAAATTACCATTGACGATGAGAGATTATTATTTCTTTATATACAACGATGCTTTGAATATACAATATCTCTTATCATTTTACATCTTTCTCTGATAAATATAATTTACTATTAATTAACCATTACTATTATTGGATTAAAAACACAAAGCATAGAGCATATACGAATAGCCAAAGGAATCAAGTTAATGAGATATCAATTATTCATTAATAATATTTTATATATTTCGTACTAGAATAACGTATGATTATTGCCATATAAAATGCCGTGTATTCTTCCGTCATATTCTGGTAATTACTTGCACGTGCGATTGCAATTAACCATATAGGTTTGTTTCTTAATTTCTACACTCTCTAGACTATACTAGAACTTTCTTCTACGTTAGTCTAATTTCACTAAATAATATTAAACGTTTACTTATTTCATCTCAAGTTTTCCAAAAGCGTACACCAGTTTAGCTGTAGAAAACAGATCTCATGTTTTCGTGAGTATTGTGTCGAGTATTTATTGTACCTTTTATTTATTTTATATTTAAATTATAAAATAATATAAGTATAAATGTGAATACAAGGTACAATAAATATGGAATCATAGGGTATGTTAAGTTAGCACCCCAACTATAGTACTCAGGAGTTCTGATTAGAGTTCCCACTTCCTTTTGACGAGACGAAGAGTTCCCTATAGTTAATAACAAGAGTTCCGCTCAATAAACATTTTTTTTA
>NW_017277774.1:4202004-4206545 GCF_001594065.2 Cyphomyrmex costatus
AAAATGGGGTGCTAACTTTTTATCGAATTTCGAGGTGGAATAGTTCTGAGCGGCTTAATAGCTTCAATTTGCGATTGCTTAGAGTTCCTGATATGTAAAAAAAATTTTCGAATAATAAAAAAAAAAATAAAAAATTTTTGAAAAATTAATTTTTAGATACAATAGTTCTGATGATAATTCCTCCTTCTTTTTGACGATACGAAGAGTTCTCTATGATTTTTAATGACATATGCGCTTCATAATCATTTTTTAATAATTTTTTAAAAATGGAGTGCTAACTTTTTAAAAATTATTAAAAAATGATTATTAAGCGCATATGTCATTAAAAATCATAGAGAACTCTTCGTATCGTCAAAAAGAAGCAGGAATTATCATCAGAACTATTGTATCTAAAAATTAATTTTTCAAAAATTTTTAATTTTTTTTTTTATTATTCGAAAATTTTTTTTACATATCAGGAACTCTAAGCAATCGCAAATTGAAGCTATTAAGCCGCTCAGAACTATTCCACCTCGAAATTCGATAAAAAGTTAGCACCCCATTTTAAAAAAATGTAAAAAAGATTGTTTATTGAGCGGAACTCTTGTTATTAACTATAGGGAACTCTTCGTCTCGTCAAAAGGAAGTGGGAACTCTAATCAGAACTCCTGAGTACTATAGTTGGGGTGCTAACTTAACATACCCGGAATCATATTGTCATCTGTACTTAGTTTAAACTCTCACGGTCCAATAAGATTTGATATTATTTATATTTATATAACATGTACGAGTATATATTTTTGTAAATGTACGTATGTGTGAAGCGGGCGTCACCGCTTCTAAAGAAACGAAGGCATTGCCATTTGAATAAGTTGCCCGATAAAAATTTCATTTCCTCGTCGCGAGGTCGCTCAGGGAAATTCGTATCGCTTCGAGAGCGTGACGCTATTTCGTCGTTCATTATCGCCCGGGTAGCATAACTCGCCGCTATGACGTCCCATGGGAGACCGGCGGACGCGCGGGGAACAATGTGACCGCCTCCTGAATTATTCCCTTTGATTGCTCGCTTTCGTCCCGCTTCGCTCAGTCCGATCTGACTCGTTGCGACCCTGCGATAAAGAGTTTTCGTGGCCCCGGCGCTCACGGTAACACGACTCCCGTCGAACCCTGATGCACGGATCACGGGGGTTGACACCGATTACACTCCCTCTCGCCCCTTCCTTTCCTGCTCTTGCTATCGTCGAGATGGAAGGTATGACGAGGACGAGGGAAGTCGAGGGCCGGACAGATGGACGGATGGACGGATGGATGGATGGCACGGCAATCAAACTCCCGTTAATATGGCTAAGTGGAAACGAACCTTCGCCACATACACCGGCGCATGCTCGTATATATCTCCGTTTGCTCGTTGCCGCCACGGAAAATTCATCAACTGGCCGATTGTCGATGGTACCTCGACGTAAAGTCACGGTCGATGTCCATTTAATCGTAGCAGCTATATACCGTATAATACGGTGACTTAGCCCTTAATAACTAACTATTGTTTCTTCCTTAATTAAAATTAGCTTTTGATATCACATACATCGGCAAAGTTGAGAAAGTTGTTTATAAGTTATTGTTTTTTTAGGTTATGTATTTATTCATAGAAATTTAATACAAAAAGTGATACAAAGTTAGAGCAAATGATAAAATATAATATAAAAAATAAAATTGATTCATATTACATTTCTATGATAAAAAATAACTTATAAGTAACTTGTCAAAACTTTCCTAATTCTGATGAGTAGTGATTATGAAATTTTAAATGGTTGGTAATCATAAATCTAAGAAAACATACACAGAGAACATTGCGAAAATCGATTGTACTTATGAGAGATTCGATTCAACACGTTTTACGTGCGTTAAATTTATGCAAACCGCCAATCGTGACGGTAGACTACTCTATCATGCGGACCACAAAAAGACCTTTATTGCCTGACATTGAACGTATCTATTATATTAGCTATTATATTAGCGTGATCCATCTCTTGAGGACAGCTCGACAATAGCACGATAAGTCTTCTAACATTCGAGCGTGTGAAACCCGTTTATGCGGGATGAATTGATAGGAGCCGAAGATGCAAGCGTGGTGCAGTAGCATTATTTGTACCTTGCAGATTTTCATTGATCCTTCTCTGTCTTTCTTTCTTCGTCGGCAAATCGCTACGACGCGATGCGAAAACCCTAAGCCGAGGGGATGGCACTGATTGAGGAGCGCGTCCGTCAGATAAGCGTGTAATAAATACGAGCTTCGTGAGTAAGCTAGAAGCGCCGCGGGTGAGTCAGCCTTTCGTCAAGTTGTCGAGATTTAGCACATTATCTCTATCGCGGATCGTCCTCTCTCTCTCTCTCTCTCCCTCTCTCTCTCTCTCGTGTCTAAGGATAATAAACATTTAGAAGGAGCGTTTTGGCATTTGATGTAAAATAATTTATACTATGCAATCGCATATTTCAATTTCGCAAGAGACAAAATCTCAATACACACGTACAAGTCCAATCATTCGCTCTTTCCTTCGAGAACAACCGCGCTACTCGATAAAAGCCGAGAACACGGTCTGCAAGTTTGACGCGACGGCGTCGGGGCGCCTGAATCGGCCCGGGAACGTCGGTTCGCTTCGCGGTGAAAGCGTTTATATGATATTTATTGAATGTTGTTGCCATAGGCGCTCTGACAGTCCGTGAATGGGGAATGAACTGAACGGCGCGAAGGGAGATAAAGGCGCGGGGTGACGGGAGAAGGGAACAGGGGAACCCGGGAGCGCGAGAGAGCAAGTGAAAGCATACGGTCTGGGCATAGCGCGAATAGGCGAATCAATCATCCCGCGACTCATTAGCCACGCTGGTATACTTTTCCCTTCTCGTCGAGCCCTGGCTCGTTCTGTCTCTCGTTCGCCCGTTCCTCGTCTCTACTCCTCCTGTGCCAAGAGATCTCCGCTGTTTCTCCCGAGAGGATTTCTCTCTCGCCGCACCCGTTACGACTCGCCGAAAGGAGACGCTCGTCGTCTATTGTGAAGCTTCTACTATGCGTCTCACAATATGCGTATTCATTTTTAAGACATGATGTGAGGTAACAAAAAATTACGAGATTGACGGAGAACTACGGCGAACCACAGTGCTTTGTATTCTACAACAATTAATGTCTTTATTGACTGCGATTTTTCAGTCTTGCTATTTCAAATCCTCGTTATTTTCCACAAAAATTGTACAGAACGATTTTGTTGAAGCATCTAAAAATTTAGCTAGATATGGATCTAAAAATAAAATTTTGTTTGGATCATCAAAATATAATTACGTAAGATGCTCAAAAACTCGTTGATACAAATGTCAAATTTTTTTTGCAATATTGCTCATTTATGCTCGAGCATCCTACAAAATTATTTTTAGATCTGTACCTATCTAGTTAAATTTATAGACACTTAAAATCGTTATCTCGGTGTACAAAAATTGCAATCAGCGTTATCGGAGTAGTAATACGTGTACATACATAGGTTATATACCCATACTTATATGAGTACACATACAACATAGCTGTGAATAGAAATCGTTCTGCTGTTGCTAATACCTTAATAACGTACCTAACGCATAGAGATCGGAGCGATGGTAAACGAACAAAAGAGACGCATAAGAGAGACGAAAAGAGGATTGCTGCAAATCGCAAACACGCTGTTGCATCCGAACTCCTCGCATTGGCAAGTCCGCTGGTCGTTGGTTTAATGAAACGTTAATTAAGGAGAGAAGACTGCGCGCGAGTGTAGAGACCTTCGCTCTCGCAATTAACGCTACGGTACATCCAACACTAACCGCGCGGCGCTGTTCGGCAACGATTCGCCTTCCGCGAGAGATGGAACGAGTCCCGGCAGGTGATTACACCTGCGTTACATAACGCGTTCGTTAAGTTCGGCCCGTTATTCCGTGGCGATTTGATCGAGCGAACCGTTTATCCTGAAACCGGTAATTTACCTTTCTCTCTCTCTCTCTCCCCCTCCTCTACCCTCCTCTCTACCCCCTTTATCATCTCGTCCCCTTCTTTGTCCGCCTCTCTCGCGATCGCTTTCTGGAAGTCGTGCATAACGAATTCATCCTACCCCGGCGTTTCGTTCTTTATATCGGTGCACGTTCTCCGATGCATTATCGACGTCCGTACGATATCCGCATGCATGTCTTTATGTCGTTACGAAAACATTGCCTGTCAAGTTACACGCTTACTTTGTAATCAATGGATAGCTGGTGACTAGAAACAGGTAGCAAACTAGTTTTCCACCGTCCGAAGCATAATACATTGTTTTTTCCGCGAATAGCGATACTCTTTTTTTCTACGTGCAGCAACCATATAATCTCGTCGAAGTCGGAACGAATGCGTATAATTTGTCGATAGTTACACAAATCAGAATTTCGTAAAGTTAATAAAATAAGCTCGCTGAATTTCAGCGTGCCTTTCTGGAGTTAAGCGATTTGAATACGATCGAGAGAGAGAGAGAGAGAGAGAGAGAGAGAGAGAGAGAGAGGGAGGGAGGGAGAGGGAG
>NW_017277774.1:4206646-4249166 GCF_001594065.2 Cyphomyrmex costatus
AGAGAGAGAGAGAGAGAGAGAGAGAGAGAGAGAGAGAGAGAGAGGCAGTGATAAGTAAAGTTTATTGACCTTTCATATAATTTGATTTTTTACACAGAGTAAGTTCTCTATAAATATAGAAGCACAGCTGCTCTGAAGAGAATTAGCAGAAAGGATATTTCAAACGTGACAAGTAATAATTATTTACTAATTTGTATAAATTTATATATGAGAGAGAGAGGGAGAGAATATCACGTATATATACGTTCGCACAGACTCGACAATAACTACCAATATGCAGCGTTGCATAATACATCGCGTATAACGCGCGTCAAAGCCGTTTCTCTTGGCGTCGAAGTTCCTTCCCGGCATACAGGGACCGGACCCATTAGCAGGATATATCGAGATCCGTAGGATTAGTCGGGGTTGCCCCGCGGCGCCTGCCCCATCAGCTCAAAGGACAAACATAACTACTTTAGTCCCGGCCGCAAACTCAAGGGTTAAGCGAGCCTCCGTTACGCTTTACGCGAGCCCTCCGTACGCACCCCTCTCAGGACATGAAATCCTCAAACGTGCCTCCCGGTCACCCCTCCATCTCCTACGAGCCACCCCAAGTCCATCCCGGATCGCGCAGTCAGGATTGATTTCGCCTGAATATTTCATAGCCATCCAGGCTCGAACTTGTTGCCCCAAAAGCCCCCCCGCGCAGTTCATTAACGTCATTATTCTATGATGAATTTATCGTCCATCGTTGCTCCTGCTGATGCCTGCCGTACGGGCTTGCCAAACTTAATGAGCGATTGCCCTGCGATCGTTAACGACTTGCTCGGGCACATATTACTGCGTTTCGTAATCGATTTTCATTAGATACACTTCCTTCATTTTCTTATTCTACTACTATTATGAATTTCCTTTCTCCAAGATCTTAGGAAATCACGAAAGATGTGTGTTAATGCTTTCTATGTTGTAAGTAATATACGCAGTTGATTGCGAGGTTTTTCTCGACCAACCGGATAATACTTTAGTTCGAGATTTATAGACGAATACCGTCGTTATTTGCTCCGCATCTATTTCTATTCGCTGATGCTACAAATTAACGTGATAGATGAGGCAAATTTTCAAGGAACCAACGAAGCTGCCGGATTATTACATATTTATTTAAATGTCTCGCGTCATATTAGCGGTAATAGCGGCGTCTATGGTTATCTTAACCCGATCAATTAATCGCAAGCGACGGTACAATTCGGGATACCATACCAAATAGCGACCTATAACTGCATTATCTCGTCATCGTACTATTGGCCACTATATCCATACCGCGCGACGTTACACAGACCCAAATAAAATGTCGCGACTTTATCCGGTCGATACACTCCTTAGCTATACGAAGTAACGAGAAGAAGGAATACAAAGTGTTCGTGCGTGCGATCGCAATTGAGGGATAATCGAGTCGTGATGAAAACGCGTTATCTTCTACGCTGTCCGCGCACGATTACGATAGTTATTAACGACGATAATTACAGGACATATCGTGTCACTATATAACGGAAGACGTCGATTATTTCGTATCGTTATGTCGATCGACCCGCAACTCGCTGTTCTAATCAATAGAGTAGACGGTTGCCAGGGGATGGGACGAACAGCTCTGCGATGTCGTAATTATAATTATTAGGTAAACACACAGAGCGGCGCAGCTTGCACGCTGTGTTACATAGACATATCGTATACGCACATTTCTATCTCTCATACACACACACACACACACACACACACACACACATGTGCGTTTCTCTCTCTGTCTCCCTCTCTCTGTGTGCGCCAAGCGTAGCTTTGGTGTACCGTGTGACTGCAATATATCCCAGCTATGCATTATGCACGGAATCCTCTCATTGGCTCGTAGCGTGCAGTCGATACTCTGCATTCAATGGATGTCTATAGGCCCAGACCTCGCCCGATGCCACTGCGTTTGTTGCGATCGATTAAGCGAAAATATTCGCTTCACGGATGCCGGCTGAAATGTCAGGGTAGCTATGTCGGCGCGAACATATAATATCTATACAATCCTAGAATTTGCATACAGTTCCCTATACGATCGTTAAAATCAGTGATAGAAATTGTATGTAATCTATTTTTAGAAAGTGTTGATACGGAGAACTATTTCATTTTCTTCCTCTCCCTCTTTTTTCTAATCACAAATATTTTTTAAATAAGTAATTTCTTTTTGCTTATAAAGACCGCGAATCGCTCTTAATCTGTTAAAAGCAAGTTTTTCGATCACCGACGACTGGTGAACACGCACGAGCTTCTTTTATTCTGGAGTCATAATTTTTAGCATAGTCCGATATATATATTCCAACGTAAATGGCTTTCCAATCGCGCGCGAGGAAATTGCCGTCGCTTCTCGATGGCAAATTACAAGAGTTCCGGAACCGCCGGCCGGCGCGGCGGAAGGAAAAAGGACGCGATCAGGCAGGGAGCCTTAAACTTGCGGCGTACTCAATTTCAAAATGGCCAATAGGAGCTCCAGCCGTCATTTCTTCGGTTTGCTGGTGCAGCCGAAACCAAATACAGCGCGCGGTAGCGTTTCTCATTAATTTTTTATTTCGCAAGCACGAAAACTCGCCGCTTGGGAAAGTTCATCCAGCGTTCCGTCTACTTCCCCATCGTTTTCCCTTCCCTTCCTCTCGCCTCGCGCCGTGCTCGTGAAAAAAAATGCGCACAACAGTCTCGGATGGGGAGGAGATTCCCGGACGATGCCGGAGAAACAAATGCACGAAGATCAAAGTGCGCTCCGGGCTCATCGGACGGGACTGATTATTTTTATGACGTTACGTCACGGGCGTGGGGTTATCCGCGAGATGAGATACCTCCTTCCCCCGTCGTCGTGTAACGAATCTTCACCAAGAAAGAGAGCGGTCCAACCCTCCTCGTGCTACTGACAACGACCTGCCGCCTCGTGACCGGAATACATCTTGCTGCCTTTTATTTCGCGTCGTTCTTACCTTATTACTTACTGCGACGATAGAGACGACTCGGTGAATTAATGGACATGGACATTGCGAACGAAAGAGAGCATGGGCAGCAGAGGGATGACAGTGATATAGAGATGAAACAGTTCACGGGATGTATTATACGATGAAACGTGAGTCGAGTAAATGACTCCTGTATGTTATTTCGTATCTGTTCTTAAGTAAATCGCTAATCATAACTAGTGATTGACTATTTATTCTAGCTCAGTAAACCTTGACAAGTGTTCTAATTAATCGTGAAAAAGAAACATCTATTTGCATTTTTTTATAGTGTGGAAGAGAGAAAGAGATTATGTGTAAACAAAACAAACGATATTGTTGAAATACTTAAAAACATTTAGATTTAAATACAGATCTAAAAATAAATTTGGACCATAAAAATATAATTATGTAAGACGCTTAAACTGTTACAAAATTTTTTGTAACATATTGTTTATCGTGCTTGAGTTTCTTATATAATTATTTTGATGATATCTAATAAAATCTATATTTTCAAATCTCTATATTTATATATACACAGCTATGTTCTTAAGACTTGAACATAATCGTTTTTTCTTTCCGGATACGAATATACTTTTTAAACTGTCAATAAGACTGGCGACTTTTCGCGTCAATGTGTGTTCGCCGTCTCGTTACATAATAATAGAACGAATTTGGTGCGACAAAAGGCGCCGACGGTGACGGGAATTAAGAAGCCGAGTATTATCTCGCAATGCGCCGTGCGACAGATTGACGGTGTTATTCTTAACCAAATGAGAAACGTCGCCGAAGCGTGCGTGTGTTACGCAGGCAGGAGATTTTTCGCCCCGACACTTTCTTTCTCTCTCATGTGGCGCAGTCAGCTTCCTTCGACATTGACAAAAAGCCGCTCCGACATCGAGATGTGGTAACAGTACGGGATAAAATGTACACCTGCGCATTCGGTCGCGTGCATTCGGTCGCTCCTACCAGAGTGAGGAAAAACGCTCTATTATTTGCGTCGACAATGACTAAATGATTAATCACCGCAGTTAAATTCGCATGACGTAATACAACGAAGTCTAATCTGAATGGTGCTATTACTATTAACATGGGAAGTAATATCAACTCGATCCTGTCGTTACACAAGAATTTATTTGCTTTAATGAATAAAGAAAAAATAATTATACGTTAAATTATGAAGTCATTAAAAATAGTAATTACTTCTTAGTAATTTTCTTTCTCTCTCTCTCTCTTTTTCTTTCTGATGCCGCTAATGTTCGCTAATTGTCTGCTATTGTAAATCTGTGCAAGCTTAAAGGCCGCTTGCCAGGACTTGTAAGGAGCATCTATCAATCTATCACGTAGGTGCAATGTGAGAGACAAAAGAACGGACAGGTACGAGGCATTATTAACGTCGAGATTGAATTATGTAATCGGGACGGAGGCTGCTTTTAATGCCTTCTAATGTCGACTCGTAAAGAGGCATTTGCTCGTTTATGATTAATTCCGTTCATTTGAGAAAGCCGTGCGAGATTTTTTTATTATTAACCAAGTTAAGATAAATAAGAAAATATCGGTATGCATGATAATCATCATATTTAAAAAGTTTCGGCGTTTTTTAACCAAACGGAATTTTTTTATAGCAATTCAAAATTCACATTAGTAATTTATACAGAGTAATGATTGTCTGAGAAATAGAAATATACTTTGATTAATGTTAATTTCTCTCTTCGTTTATTAACTCCGCATAAAATTCATTTTGAGCATTCTTATATGGAAATCATACGATTTATTCAAGTGTTGACTGATCATATTTGTCGCAATCTGGGACTTGTGTCGGTTTTTCGAGAAACTGGGAAGATTTCCAGAGGGGCGCGACTGGCGAAAATGTCCCGTGTGATAGACGGACGGTCTCAGGGGGATATAGGGGGAGGCAAATAAATTAACAGCGTCATCAACATCCGGAGGAGTGAGAGAGATGAGTTATACCTCTCAACGCCGCGTCTGAGAGGCAGAATATCTCGGTATATGTACTGTATACTCTGTACACTTACTCGTGGATGCCGTGTGTCATTTCTCGAACGAAAATAACGTATGGTATTTATAGTCAGTTTTTATGTGAAAACTTAAGTGCTTGTCGTAAGATTACATCAGGATTACACGTGGAACTATCTGTGCTGCTCATAAAAAAATGTATCGACTAAAATGAACCGAAAGATAATCGTATTTCGCATGATTCAATGAAATGGAATGTTTAATAATTGAGATCGTAAATTAGTTGGAAAAAGATTACTGAATTCCTTTTTCAATGATAACACTGTCTACATTGTCTCTCGCATCTATACGTATTCAATAAAAACTTGTTTTGTCAGCCGCATTATGTAATAAAAAATTGCGAGGCTGGAAAATTCTTATGCATAAATATGTATAAAGTATGATGCTTGAAACCTCGTTACTCCAATTAACATAACTCGGTACATACACGTCAAGCAGCACTCGTATTAATTTGCAATGGAGGGTATAATTACCTTACGTGATGCATGTAACTTTTTCGATCATTCAACAATCTTACTTTTGAATAATACCGATTTATTTCTTGGTTTGTATAATAGCTCTTAATACGTAATTATCACCGCTTTTTCTAATACATAAAAGTAACGTCGTTACTAATTATCGCCATAGGGAAGGTATATTATGTAAAGTTCTCTAATAAGCTACTATTTGAGCAGCGTTCATACAAATTTATAACATTGCACAAAATTACTACGTTGCATATGCTATGTGAGTAAAGCCCGGAAGCGGATCTTCAACCAATGATTGAAATTACTATAATTTCGATTAATTTAATTCTTGATACTGGAATAGTTATCGATTATCGTATGGCCATTAATTATTGAGCTAATTTCTTAGATATTTAACTGAAGTAATTATATTTATATCGTATATAATTATATTTATATAGAAAACGGGACATAATTATATTTATACAGAAAACGGAATATATAATAATTTTACTGATATAAAAATAAGATTCAATTATATTTAAGAGAAGAGGGAGATAAATGTACATGTATAATCTTTTTCATGTTTATACCCGATTGCTAACCGAAGCTTAACAAAAACGAAGGAAGTGCTTTTCTTGAAGTTGGATTGGTTCTTATCAAGGATCTCTACAACTGTAATATAATTTCTTATCGACTTATTTATACAGGATGTTGCATTAAATGTCATACTATTTCTTTTATGTATAATATACATTTATTTTTAACAAAATTGGTACAGAAGTGGTATAAAATTAATTACCAAAGCATGGAAAATTGAAAATTAAATGGTAAGACAGTTTGTTAGTCATTCTATATAAAAAAATTGATAAGAAAATATATTGCAGTTCTGGAGATAACTGAATCGATTTCGGTGAAATGCATATTTTCTTCGTATTTTATACATAATACGTAATTTTAGCCCGTTTTTGTGTCTATTACGGTTAATTCCATAAACAAAATTATGAAGAAAATATATTACAGTTGTGGAGATCTGTGACAACACTAATCCAAATGTCGGTAAAGTGCACACTTCCTCCATTCTTGCCGACTTTGTAGTAATCAAAGATAAAAGCCTAACCTATTTATTCGTACTTATCAAATATTACTGAAATATTCTCTATTGCTGAAGTATGTAAAAATTTAATTAAATACAAATTTGAATAACTAATTTCGTTGAACCATCAAAATAATTATGTAGGATGCTCCAACTAGTCGCTAGAATGTCGAAACTTTTTGCAGAATTATTTCCAACAAAATGGTTTTCAGATCGGTATCTTTTCTAATTACTTCAGCAAAATTCTTCTTTTCCTGGTTGAATCTATACACTGGCCGAAAATGTATTGGTCTCAATGCCCCTGTGATTCCAACCGCGCGTGGACGTGGAAAAAGATCACAGAGATTCGGTACGCGCCGCTTACACACACGCAATATAATTACAAAGTATATCGCACGCACTCACACCCACGCACAGTTCCGTTTTCTTTGGATCCCCAACACAAGACGCGCTTTGTACGCGCGTTTCCCCTTCCTCATTTCTTAACGACAAAAGAAAAGGCGCGTTCGCGCCCTGCGGTGCCCTTTCCGCTGCCTTTCCGCACGCCCACCTACCGTGCGCGCGTGTATGCTTTAGTAATTCCCACAAACGTATTCGTGTGCCGTAATGCGCTAACGCGAAAAGCTTTGGCCGACTGCGTAAAAGTTTAGCGATGTACTGTAATTTATGTGTCTCGCAATTTATTTGCTGTAGATCGATGAGTGCGCGAGATGAATCCAATTAACTCTTTCTGCCAGCCTGACCGGAACCTACGCTAATTTGTTTCTGTGGACTCATAATTCTACCGCTGTATATAAATAACATCGCTGAGCGTAGAAATGAGAAGATTATTTCTAGATTAGTCGCCATATCGCTGGCCCATTCGTGTAAACTTAAGCGCATAGAGAAATCGCGTCGGTCATTACATCTGGCGTAAAAGAAAAAAGAAAGATCGAAACTGACGTCTGACGTAATTGAGCTTGGTCACTCGAGTCAGCCGTCTCGTTTCCGGGGACCTCTTCCGTCAAGCACACCCATTTCAGTCGCCCATTATTCGTCGCTCCCGCTAATATGGACCACGTGTTTTGAATGGCGACGTTACGAAAGACGACGATGGCCTCTTCACAAGGGACGTCGAGTGTCGCGCTCCAGCGGGCCTGGACCAGCACGTGCAAACCTTCTCTGACCTTCGCCGTGGCTCCTCCACTTCCTCGCGCTTCGCTGCGAACCGCCATCCTGGCGGCCATCAGCCTTTCTACGTCAGACAACAGTCTCATTGTGGTCGGTCCGTAATTTACATACTCGCGCATTTACGTGTCGAGTGTATGCGTGTACACTGGACTGACTGTATCGCGCTTCGTATTAATCGCAATGTACGTGTGATTGTCGTTCGTTTACGCGCGAGGAGAACGCCCCCATCTACCAGTGTCCGAGCGTGCCTGTAAACATGACAGGGAGATACAGAGTAGTAGTCAAAGTAAAATCCAAACTACATTTAAACTCATTTAACTCTTTGTCTGCAGTCTAAATTTTTTTTTATATAAGTGAAATTTTACTGTCAAATTTCTCCAAAATATAATAGGAAAGTAAAATCCATTTTCTCAAGTATCTTATTTAGAAAAACTGTTTGACAATGTAATAAAACATTTAAAAAGTTTAAGTCGGATTTTTCCAACATTTTTTAAAAGTCTAGAATATAGTTAAAAAGATTAAACTGGATGGAGAGAAGAGAGTAAGATATGGTTGCAGCTGGAAAATTAAGTTACATATTATTAAGATTTAAATTAAATTTAATATTTACTCAAGTATTACCAGTTAAAAGAATATTAAATCTAACTTAAACTTTAAGAATATAACTTAACCTTCCATTTGCGATCATATTTTTATTTCCTCCGTCCTGTCAAAATTTTTTTTACTATTCTAAACTTTTAAAAAATGTGGGAAAATGTAGGATTATTTTTCGACACATCTCTCTACTCCTACTCGATAACTGATTTATTTAACCAAGTGATTATCATGCGGAACACATTCTTCTTCGCAAATTACGTTAGAATAGAATAATGCGAGTTCTATGAACGGTAACTGAAAATTAGCGCCGATTGTTGTATCAACTTAAATAATTGGGCAAGCATTGTAACATCGAGCCTTTCTCGCGACTTGTTAAAAGAGACCCCCCCCCCCCTTCCTTCTGCCGTCTAAGAGGAGAGAGAGGTACAACCTTTATCTACCTAAAGTCGAAGACAGATAGGAAAAGGGGAAATCATTCCTATAGAAACGTTAATAATAATAATCATAATAATTCTCTTCTCTTTTCACGACGTCTGTTCGACGCAGCCTTTTCATCGGAACGTGAATGGGTCGAACGAGTTGAGCCACATCCTCTTCGAGCTCCCTTTTTCCTACCTCCTCCAGCTCCACCATCATTGCCATCTCCACCCTCATGCCCCCCATAAGCCCTTTCCCCATCTCCTCGCAAGGAGCATCCATTGGAGACCGCGGTACCGATTGTGCGCTCTTCGCCGATCTAGGAAGTCACGTATGAATAGAGCCAGTTTCCGCGACGTTCTTCGAGCGCTTTTTCCCTCGAAACTCTCATGCACCGAGAAAAACGCGAATAACGCATATATATGCGCCAGTCGATTGCATAACTAGTTCGATACGGTCTATATTATAATTTATAAAAAATTTCTATATCAATAATTTGAATTTTAGTTTGATTACACCATTTTATAAGAGCGGAATTTAAAAAAAGCTAGATGTTACTTTTATAATTAAAATCCGCGTTAATAAGTATGGACATTAGAGAGAAGAAGTCAAGTTTCAAGATGCTGTTATTAATACAAGTATGAAATTTCTTCATAATAGTCTTACATCTCAATCATCGTTCTTATGTTTTTGCTTTGTCGACAGGAGTATAATTACGTTTAGAAAAAGTCCCGGTTTTCTCTATCCGGGAAGATGTATTTAATCACGCCAAGTGTCAGTTGTATACAATGAACTTTTATCTTCTCTCGTAAAGAAAAACATTGTAAAAAAAAAAGTCATTTACAGTGCTATTTAATATTGCACATTTCTTATACATTTTCTCGATCGTTAAATTAATTTAATATTATATATTACCACATATGGTATATATAATACATTTAACACTTTTTATTACAAATTATTAATTAATAACGTAACAAAATATATAGTTATTTAACATATAATCGAATGAGAACAATTTTAATCGGCGGCGGTAATTCGCGATTGGCGTAGAGACATGAAAGGGACACAAAAGAAAAGAAAATAGAGGTCCGCGTAAAAAGACTCTCCTCGAATCTACCATCCGCCAGCGTTTCTCTTTCATGCCGGTTTACCGATACGCTCTTGTCGACGCATGTCTATACAAATTAGTCGCGTGTACATACAAGTACATCGAGCGACTATCGTGCGCATTCCACGTCGCGCGTGTGTATTACATAGATAGACTCCGCGGGACTCCCCGCAGCATGATCCAATCAAACGCCGAAGTGGATCGCAACAAAACGCGCTATACTATGATCTCTATCGTTGGCCCAACGAATTTCAATATGACCCGGTATGCCCGAATAACCACTTACCTCTTGCGAGCAGGTATTTGTATACGCGATATGAAAGGCGCGGCCGATGCATCGCGCGAGACGACATGAATGGCCGCGAGTGCGCGGCGAACAGCAATATGCAGTCATCCTTTCGTACAAATTCGTCCTGAGTCCTCTTTAAAATCATCTGTCCTATACTTGTACGCAGGTCATGTGCTAACAATAAAGCCGACATCGTAATTAATATCACGTTTAATCTCATAAAATATCAAATCCGACAAGTTTGAATATTTTTGCAAAGAACATTCTGGCCAAACCATTTGTGGAAATTACTATGAAGTCATATCGCCATCGGTTAAAAAATCAGTATAAAAAAATCGGTTAAATTTGCAAATTTAAGTGTATAAAAAGTGCCTTCGTATGTGTGCGATTTAATTTTCCATGTAAAAATAGCACCCTGTACCCGCACGTACAAAAATGGATTTACACATTTAAACGTGGCGTGTCATTTTTACACGGAAAACTAAATCACACAGTTGTATATAGAGGCACGTTACACACTTGGATTTACAGTGTAATCCAGTTTTAATCTTAGAAAATCTGTTATTTAGATGTGCCTTCACATACGTTCGTTAAATAATAACAATTTTGTCGGATCTTGTTAATACTATTGAAATTTATCAACAAGACTAAATGTCATTCTATGCATCCGGTGATATTTATAACAATTTACGTATGCTAATTGCTTGTTATTTCTCATATGTCAATGCGCACGAAAGCAATTTGCATGGTTATAGGCTATAGATTCTCACCTCGCATTCTTGTGATGCACTCTATTATACCATGTCCGTTTTTTCCTACGTGAGATCTTGTTGATTAGAATCATTTGTAATGTATCGGTATCATTTATAACGCTATTAATTTCTCGCTTTGACAACGATTACATCTCGATGATAGTCGTATATCTATTCTACAGACGACGAATAGTTTTTTCTTTTCAAATGTATGCGTAGATGACGTAATTAATATTCGGATAAGATTTATTGAGAATAACAATTGCTTCGCGAATCATTACTCTTTGCATATTCTCGAAACATTTCGTTTCATTAAAATCTCTATTTCATATCTTCCTTAGACTGACTTTGTCGCAATACCAAAAAGGCGCTAAAAAACCGATAGCTTTGTCGAATAAAAAAAAAAAAAAAAAAGGTATTGCCTATTTAGAAGCTGATGGCTCGAAAGCCCCTAAGGTACCGTCATTTATCTGGTAGGAAAAAGACGGACGGGACGGCGTTTAGAGAAATACGTACTACGTAGATATGTAGCGATAGTAGACGAGCAAGTAAGAAAACGGGCAAAGAAAGAAGAGGCAGGGGGCGAGTAGAGAGAAGGCAGGTACGATCTTTAGGGGATGACGAAGATGCGTTTTTGTCGGCGTAGTTACTGGAGGGTGAGAAGATCGCTTCTTCTCTGCCCATCCTCTCTCTCTCTCTCTCTCTTTCTGGCTTCTTTTTCTTCGCGTTTCTTTCTCTTTATAAGGCGGCGTGTTTAAGAAAGCCCACCCCGTCGCGTCCCTCTTTTCGATCTTTCTTCCCTTTTCTTTTCTTTTATCACTCCGTTGCCGTCCTCGTCGATCGCCCCGAAGAACCAGAAGAACTGAAAGCGCGAGGGCGAGATGGAAGTTCCACGGATGAGAAACGTGTTTGTCAATAGCCTGTTAATGCGCTAAGCCATTAATCATTGCGAGCGCTTGCTCCTGTCACCGCGAACTTAAACCATCCCCCGAGCTCCGAAGCTGGAAGGGAAAAGGTGGGAGTGAGAGCACGGGGGGTGGTTGCGCAAAACATCAAGAACCGACTCGTACGGTTCTTTCTTGATCCCAAGACCTCGTTTCCGGTACTCACCCACCCTCCCCATCTCTTCGTTCGTTTATTTCAGTGTTACTTTTGCTGATAAACAGAATTTAATTCCCAAAAGGTTTTTTCGATTCTTAACATGACAAAGTCTTTTCAAGTGTTTAATAGGATCCGTATCACTAAAGAGCACACGTATCCATTTCTTTTGTACGTTGTTCACTTATACATTTAATTTGTAACTTAAAATACGATTGTCGCACTGAGAAAAATTTCTCCAAATTTATTAGTATATTAGGCATTCATTCTCAGTTTCTTTTCCGCTGTTTTCATTCTTCATGCAAAAATGCTATTATGAGATTATTTGATTTTTTTATAATTTTTGTACAAAAATCTTTTTCTTTACAATATTAAATATTGATTATATTTATACCGAATATTTTTAGAAATCCATAGATATTGATCTGTACCTCAATGGGTACTTATTTGAAAACTCTATTGGATATTTGTATCACAAAGCAAAGCTGTGTAGGTTAAAAACGCAGTAGACTGATCTTTTTTCGTTGTAGGCCGAGTCGTCGCTCATAACTTCCACACGTTTTCGTAGCGCGGAACAGTTGCGTCGGCGACGTAAAGCGGCGGTGGCGGCGGCTGCCTTCATGCAACGCGATACATGCTCGTCTATCATATCGGAAGGATCTTCGCGCGCGTTAATGCACGGCCACGTAATAATATCCCGCTAGCGGTATGTAAGAGAGCGGAGATTCGCTCTCTGAAATAACCGCGCGTTTGTGGCCGCGGCGTGCACGCGCGGGCGTAGGGTTTGTGGAGATGATGATAATCGGGACGCGCTTCTGTAGAATGCAGCAAAGAAGTGGAAGGCGAAGAGGAGTACGAGGAGAGGAAGCGAACAAACCCGAACGAGGAAGAAGGAAAGGATGATTAGAAAGCGAGAGAGGGGCGAGAGAAGGAGATGGAGCATTCCTATTTATAGCGTTCTATTCGTTTCGGGTAGCTTCGGATGCTGCATGGATCTGCCATGGCGGAAGGCATTATTATGGTAAACGAACGTACGACGCTCCGTTTATTATCTCGAAGTTTATTGTGCTTTCGCGGCCGATTAACTTGTCTAGTCTCGAGATCGGAACCGCTCGCGAGCTCGCGCGTGTATATGCGCGCGTATAGAGTAACACGCATGATACGTCCCGTTCGCTCGAGCTCTCTAAACGTCACGCTCATTCAGGAATAATCACCTAATCTGTATAGTGTAGCCTATAATCTACAAAGCTGTCCGTGCTTCAATTTATAATAATAATATATATCTGATATTATAATAAGATATATATATATATATGTGTGAAGAGAGGATTAATATTATGCAGATTTATGTTAAATGATTTGTCATAAAGTCAAAATGCGATTAGGGGCTCTTTTATTGTCACTGCGCAAGCGTAAGCACATGACGTTTTGCATAATCGTAATCCGCGTCCAGGTGAATTGTAGATTAGACGCTCGCGGTAACGAACCGCGGATAATAAACGTTTAGCGTTTAACGAGTACAGGCACTATAATTCGCCTCGTGAAACTTGTAATGCGCGGCTGTAACGAGAAATCCGCGCACCGCTGCGCGTACATAAATTAACGTTAACAAGACACGGCCTGTACGTTAATAGACACATGGCTACGCAGCC
Organism: Cyphomyrmex costatus; assembly: GCF_001594065.2. NCBI lineage: Eukaryota > Metazoa > Arthropoda > Insecta > Hymenoptera > Formicidae > Cyphomyrmex > Cyphomyrmex costatus. The sequence continues at coordinate 4,220,299 of NW_017277774.1, forward strand.
GGCCGGGTTGCAATCTACGAATTGGATTATTAGGCGATTCAACCTTGTAAAATTCGTCGATTAAAAATCCCGAAAGGTACATATCTATACGTGTGTCCGAAAGCAAGTAAAGGGCAGAAAATCGCGGCAAAGTGACTATTTTGCGTTCAAAAAATTCGTCAGCAGTTTTCCTCTCGCTTATGTATATTCCTATGTTCTTTTATTCGACATCTATTCGTTTATTCATCCTCCCGACGAGATGAGAGACGTTTTATTGGCGGAGTCGTCTTATCATCATTTTCCTATAGTCTGTTAGCTCCGCGAGGTTTCTCATGAACGTTAGTTGAAATCAATTACGGGTTTATACCCGCGATCCTTCGTCTCTTTCGAATTTGCCTCCGAAAGGATTGACTCTGACGGGAAATCAGTTAAACATCAGTTAACTTTGACTAATCGCTTGTGGGAACGCATAGGCCGCGTGGGTCATATCGTTCTTACGCGTTGACCTCGAGGATACGCGATACATCACCGTGAGTGCACACAATGTGCTTTCCCAAGTACAAACTGCTTATTGTTTCTCGAGCCGCGTGCGCTCGCTCGCTCGTCGCTGCTGCGAGGGCCGAGAAGGAGTCGAGAAACGATAATAATAGCCGTTCGCGGCCTCCTCGCAGCCGCCACTCACGAGCGGGCCGTTTTCTCGCTCCGGCTTTATGAAATATCCTCGCCATTCTTTCGCGCCTGACTCACTCCTCCGTCCGTGGAGTGCTCCATTCATGAGGGCGGCCGTGCGCGCGGAACAGCGATCCGCACTGTGCGACCACGCCGCTTTAATTGCACGTGTATGTATCGTACATACGCGCGCGTACACGTGCCGCCACGACAGACGTAACGCCGCTCCTTTCTATCGCGTCGACTTCCCTCTCTCTCTTTCTCTCTCTGTGTAATGAAAATTATTTACACTTTAAGCCCGATCTACAATTGCGTAAACGTAGTTGTATAAAGAATCTTCCAATCACAGTTGGATAGTCTCCTCGTATTCAACTATAATTGGCCAATTCTTACAACTATGTTTATGCAATCGTAGATCGGGCTTTACTCTTATTTTCTTCGTAATAATGCTCTTCTAAACAGTTGAAGATAAATATTAATATAAGATGCAGATGACCAATGTATAGTATTGAATATCGCGCAATAATATTGATCGTCTAAAAATCACTTGATTTTTTGTGTGCACACTGAAAACATGTACTAAATTTTGATAAATATTTATTTAAATAACAATAACTAAATGTTTCAAATGTTTGCTAAATATATATATTTATTTGAACTATTAATTTGATTTAACCGTTATTTTTTATTGAATAAATATTTATTGTAAATAAATAATATACTTAGTGTTAAGCATATATTATTGGAAAATATGATTTAGTAAATTTTATTTTCAAAAGTGTACACGATGTTACTGTATTATTTATCGGGAATTGCTCGAAGATGTGAGAAATAACGACGTCTACAATGAAATTTTGAGGTATGGTACAATATTCAAACTACAAGAAATCAACCAATCACAGTTAAATGTGGGGAAGATAATCGTCAATGATTAGTCAATTTCTTACCGCTTGAAACTCAAGTTTTAAAATCTCGTAGACGCCGCTCACGATCGATCCAGAACGATCCACAACTCGAATTCCGCAGAGTGCAAGTTCGCACGGTGGTATATGCGTCGTATAATTGATATCTGATACAAATATGCGCGCGTGCATTGTCGGTCTCGAATGAGAATCCCATTGTCCCGGCGGCGGGCATGGTTGCGAGCAGCCGGTTGCGTGCGTAAGAAATCGTCGTTTCATAGCCATTCGTAATTAAGATTTCGAGCTGCGATGGGAACGGATGCATTAACATGAAAAAAAGAAGGAAAAACAAAGGAAGTTTTTTTTCTTATTAATTTTCTTTTAAGTGGATGATGAGAAGGCCACTATTATCGGCCGCTGCTTGCGCTCATTATTTCAATATACAGAAGTTAATGATACAGTCCTGCGAGTTATTTAAACCACACAACGTTTAATCATCGTATTTCGCGATTAAACAAACATTTTTCATCGTGACGTATACTTTAAATTAAATTGTGTTTAGTGTACCTGCGTACAGGTTAATTGCTTTTAGAACATTATTGTGATAAGTATCTGGGAATACCTTGAGTAACTTATAATAATTTTTTCAGTCTTAGATCGAGAGATTATAAATGAATAATCATTATTATGTTGCTGCGTATAATAACGTTATAATATGCTAATTCTATATCTTGACGTCATGATGAATAATAGTAGCAATTGAGATCATTTCACGTTAATAAAATTTACGAAGGAAAATTACTGAAATTAAATAATTGATCGATCTCTTATCATAATAAGAAGATAATATCGGCGCGTACGAATCTTACGGATTACTCTGAATTTTATAAGTTTCTCCGTAATTATCTTTCGCAACTAGCGTACTGTTACATATTGTATACAATCTATTGCAAAACCGCTTCTGTGACGTGGTCGTTCCCGCTTTACGTGATTAGAGTCCGTTCTATAATCGACAACCGCGAACCGATCGATCATTGTACGGGCGGGTCCCCTCTATCGCCATGCACGGTGATAATGCCGGGCAGCGTTGTTCGTAGCCACCGCGCCGTAATTCACGCCTACGCGGGCACGCGTGCGCACGCGGTGAACCCACCGTGTCGTCGTACGTACCGCGTGTACCGGAACGGTCGCCTATTACGGGTGCGACCACATATGTACGCGGATTTTAATTATTCTCCAACCGGACACCTGTCACGTGTGACGCGTGCATGCTCTATTTATACGCGCGCGTTCAACGGTCAACGGTGTTTCGCCACGCCGTTACCGTGTGGCGAAATTTTCGTCTTCTCGCTTCGCGCGCGCGAGGAAGCGCAGCAGCGCCCGCAGTACTTTCCTATATACTTCGCGCCGGCGCGACTCGAGTGTCGGCGCGTGTGTACGCACGCGGTCACTCGTGCGCGGGCACGCGCCCGCATCTCTACCGTGGTCACTTTCTGCCTGCCCCACCGCGTTCCTCTCTCTCTCTCTCTCTCTCTCTCTCTCTCTCTCTCTATCTCTCTACCGTGTCTCGCAACTTTTCTTCCCACGCCAAGCCTCGCCAATGCAACGTAATGCATTGGCGTGGTGCGACGCACTCGTGCATTGGCCGGACGTTTGCTGAATTCAGAATCTGAAGAATTAACTCATTTTATCGTTAGTACACACATATGATTTGAGTCATCCTGCAAACATTTCTTCGAAAAACTAGAAGAGCATCGAGTAATTTTATTTAATTAGTTATAACATTTATATACAATTTTTTTTAAATACACAACCAACAAATATCTTTCAAAGATGTTGAAGAATCACTTAATAATAATTTTTATATATTTGTTAAATTGATGAAAATTACACGAATTGTGTTGCCTATTGTGTATACTAATGTAAGAGTTAATTCTCTTTGATCTGTATTCTGATGATTTCAAAGAATTATCATTTATATAATTAAATGTCGGAGTTAACGAATTTGACAAAAACGGTAGTGATGCCTTAGAATTATTGTTCAAAATTAAGAAATAATTGATTACGATAAAAATAACGATGAAAGGGTGAGATATTATTTTGAGAAATAATATCGTGCCTTGAAGTAGCTGCGGGCAGCCATCAAAGTCTTTTTCTGTATTTTCTGACTCATTATATTCTGAAACGTCCCACGCAACAATTGTTACTTTGTACATTGCCGTAGGCAATGTAAATGTGAACAATTTAAATTATGAGTTTAGAAAATTATCAGACAACTTAATACAGTCGAGATGCTCTTATGATAAAATACTAAACTAATGTGCAATAATTTTGAGCAATCAATTGGAAAAATCAAATTTTTAATGTTCTATCTCTCTCTCTAAGAGAGACTAAATAGAATATTAAGAAGTGACCAGTACGTATTATTTTATTTTTTTTATCTTAATATACAACGTAAATTAAAAAGTCACAATTTCAAATAAAAGAATTCTTTTTCACGAGTTATTTGCGCATAAAAACCGAAGGACATTACCACATGGAGATACGGAGAGGATGACGATGTGATGGAAGTATAAAGAAAAGCGTCCGACAAAGGTTACTATTTATAATCGGTATAACGGTGTACGTTACCGGATGAGTCGGGCGGGGGTGATGCGTAAGAAAGAAGAAGAAGAGGACCAAGAAGAAACAGCGACGGCAACGATGCGCGAAGGAACGGGCGGTCAGGCACGGAGACGGCGATATATTAATAATGGGAGCAACAAAGCGGGGAGGAAGAGAGGAATAAGGAAGGAACGAGTAAAAAAAAAAGGACACTCACGCGGGATGAGGAGAAGGCGAGTACATGGGTGGCTCTATCCTCTTCCTTTCCATTCGTTCTCTCGATTCCTGATCTAAATTCGTCTCAGGCCCCGTTGCAACCGTTTGGCTTAAGGCTAACGGTCCGTCCGGTCTCCTCTCTGTCTCTCTCTCTCTCTCTCTCTCTCTCATCCTCCTCTTCCACCCACCCCTCTGTCATTCTTTCGTCCTTCCTTGTCCACTTTGCTCAGTATGCTCTGCTTCTATCTCCCTTTCTCTATCTCTCTGTCGCGAAATCGCGACTCGACGAGAGTCTCATTCATGAGAGGACGCAAGTAGATAGAAGAGCGATCAGGGTGAAGTTATGGTGCGGAGAGGAACAGGCAAAAAGAGAGAGAGAAAGAGAGAAAACGAGACAAACGCGAAATGAGAGGAAGAGATAGAGATAGCAAGAAAGAGAAAGAGAGAGAGAGAGCGCGAGCGGCCGGAAATGCTCAGAAGCCAATGTTCATTCACAAGCAGCCACGGCTGCGTTGTCATCCTTCTCGTCTTTTTCCTTTTCCTTCATCTCGACTCTGCGTCCGTTCCCGTTTGTCCTCTTCCTCCTACACGAAGAAGGTTCTCTCATCTGCACTTCGTCGTCGTCGGTGCCGTCGTCTTCTGGTTGTCGACGACCACGACGACGATTACGACGACGACGGCGACGTCCAGCAACGTGAGCAAAACGTTCCGACGCCACCGACGCCGCCGCCTCGCATAAATCTCGTTTCCCTCCCTCTTTCTCTCTTCCTCTTTCCCTGTCTTTCCCTTTCTCCTTTTCACTCTCTTCTACACCCACTATATAGAGCCCGACATACCCTGCGGGAGGATGCACGAGCAGTACGCGGAACGCATACAACACTCATTGTTCTTGTCGGTTCCCGCACCCGCGACCGGTACCGGAATAGCACGGTATCCCGCGTGCCACCGCGTTAATACCGCACCCTGTGCAACGCATAACGATGGCCCATCTCGCGTTTCTGCGCCAAAGTCTAAGCGCGCCCGCCCGCAGCGGAAAATATACGGTCTCTCTGATCCCAGCCTAAACACGGAATTAAACTTCACACATCAACAATGCGCGATATTTTATATTTATAAGTACTCGCGACGCTTTACGAACGTAACGTCACGAAGCAGTGTCATAACATGTTGCAAAGCTCAGCTAATTGTGGAATAGCCACGTCAATGATTATCGTACAATGATTATTATTTATAAATAATCTTATAAAATGTATGCGAAAAATAATTATTGCATTCTTTGTTTAATTTTATAATATCTTCGAAGATGTATCAATGTATCATATACATACCAACGTACCTACATATTATTTTTATCTTGATTGGATCGCGTGCACGATTTTCATTTTGCATTAATAAAATGTTAAAAAAAATTCTTTAATACAGTGTAATAGAGACAAAAATTTTATAAATATGATAAAATATTGTAATATAATAAGTACGATATGAATACTATAATTTTATAATAGACATTCTATAAGAATCTTGCATTTGATCATAAGGGAGAAAATAATAATTGTAAATTCAAACACTTAATGAAAATCACGCATGATAAGTATTTAAAATGCATTACTTATGATCACTATATATATATATATATATATATATATAATACATATATATAAAATTCCACCTTTATACTCGTATATTCTACGATTGAATTATAATATATATACGATAAAAATTTTTGAATTCGATTTATAGAAAAGATATTATAGATTTTTCTTCATATTTTTTTTTATTTATATAACAAAAATATCCTCGTAACTTTTCTTAAAATACTTTCCATTGCTTTCATTTTAGCGACAATGTATTAATAAAAGTAATCAACGAAAAAAACTAACCGATTGAGGGATTAGAATTAGTTTTAATTACACCTAAAATGGAAGTCGTATTCTTAGTCCGTCTCAAACGGTCCTATCCTGTCGCAAAGAGGAAACTATCATACGATGTAATTGCAAGGACGACACAAATTGACGCTGAACCGCAATCGATCTTAATCGAGAGGAAAAGAACATCGATTTGCGGTCTAACGCGGAAAGGGTCAGACGGGCAGCATCGAACGGACGAATTACGCGGTGGTCGCGGTGAAGTGTGTTCGGGAGATGGTAAGAGGCTCTAGTTAAGGGTGTGCTGGGGTGCAGAGAATAGGAAAAAGGAGGGTGGAATGACGAGAGGGAGAAAACATGAAAGAGATACGACCCAACGTCATCCTCGTACATTTCTCTCTGCGCAGAGAACAGTCGAGGGTTACGAGGAATGTCACGAAGCGACACGTGCATAACATTGACATACATAACACTGGAGATTGCATCGGAATAAATTGTATCGGACAACGAAAATGATAAAAAGATAGTGAGAAACACCTCGTAATATGTAATTTCGGTCATAGTTATACTGCAGCGCCTCTCATCTACATCATGTATAATTGTTAGTTTATACTCTGATTTGCAATGTGATAGAAATATATATCTATCGATTTAATGGCAAACTACAAGCTGTAAACTTCAGTCATAGTCACGATCTAAAATAGATATATAATATTCTAATGAATATTTAACAGGCGATTTGAATATTTCTGAGATTAGATAAAAAATATCTGAAATAGATATATAATATTCTAATGAATATTTAACAGGCGATTTGAATATTTCTGAGATTAGATATTCTGATATATATAACGATTTATACATAATCTTGATGATGATTTAATTAATATGACTTAAATATGAGATATATTTTGCATATTGATTAAAGGAAGAGTTTTCGATATGTTTTACAAGTGTATAAAATATTGTATCGAAAAATATTCAAGTAAATTGATAAAGATTTATTTTGTAGCATAGTCTTTCCATTTTATAAAATATAAATAATATAGTTTGCACGAATGAAATATGAGTAAAATAAAACATGTATGAATTATTATTTTTTTTCAAATAAAATTTTCGTCAATCATCGAAAGAATGGAGCGTCCGTTCGATGCGTCACGCATTGCAGAAACGTAATGGCGGTAAACTGCGCTTGGCTCGTCCCAATTTGGGGTCGATTCGGGGATTCCTACCTGGGCGAGTGCCACAGGAGCCACAACGAGTGGTGGAAGACACGGCACGGGGATGTGGGCGGACAGCCCGGCGACAACAATGAGCATTGTGATTTGCGCGGGTGTGTCTCGCGCCCCATTGGTCGATTCTCACCACCTCCATGGACCCGTTCCCGAGGCGAAAGCGAGCTCGGTGGCAAGAGGGTTGTGCTACCACCTCCAAGCCGAACAATACACAATGCGCGCGGCGAATCACCTGGAGCTGATATCGCCGCTTATCGTCCGACTTTGCGTTTTTGCGACATTTGCGTTACGAGATTGAAATCGCTTTCGTCGCATTACATCTTTCGAACATTTATTTCGCGCTAATCTGTCGATTATGAATGATACTGTAAAACGCGAAATTACCACCGAGCAGGGAGAATAAAGAAGATTAAATCGTTGATAACAAATAGCACAAGGTGTTAATCAATTATTATTTTTCGAAAAATTATAAAATTAATTCCGATTATATTTTAGTGAAAATGAGATTTTTAAATATTCTAACAGTGTATACGTTATTCATTCTTTTTATCGCGAAAAGGATATTACAAAATAATCATGAGTGTGCAAATGGACACACCGTAGTCGATTTGAATTGAGGAAAAAAAGAACATTATTTTGCAATTTAACATGCACAAAAAACTATAATATTTATTCCAACAAGCTAACTGATGTCTAACTTCTGTGAGGCTGACATGGATTGGCTCGTTACATTATGTGCATTTTTTCTCTCATTAACTGACCAATTAATAGAGAATAAAAGAAATATGTCGCGAACGAGATAGGCACACAAATAGTTTAGAAAGATATTATCAAAGTACGTCGTACACAATGACGGATGCCATTTGCCTGTAAGCAAACATGTCGCTTCGAGATGAATATCGTTATACTGCAATACTGACAGGCCGGTGCAATTTGGCGAACGTTTCGCGCCGCCGCCCGGTAAGCTGTGCTTCGTTCCGATGCGTGTCGCGGCGATGCACCGCGTTCTTCCATGCCACGTGACGTTAATCGCGTTCTCCATCCGCTCGCTCCCATTGAGCAACGAGATCGGTGGCGGTTAGTAGAGGGGCACAAACGTGTAGCACGCTGTCCATCCGCGTTGCTACTATACTATACGCCCAGCTACGAGCTAGAGCTGCGCCTCAGGATGTTAGACTGGGGGAAAGGAGCGGAGTCGCAGGTACATAGAATCTAACAACACCGCGAGAACGTATACACAGGCGAACGAATGCCGATCCGTCGGTACACGGCGGGGTGACAAAGGCGACGAGGACGAGGACGTCGACGAGGACAACGTCGGTGGCGGTGGCGGCGACGGCGGTGGTGGTTGTGTGTGGTGGAGGCACCAACGACGGATGGTGGTGGTGGTGGTGGTAGCGGTGGCAGTGGCGGGCAGAATCCGTCTCGGCGTGGGTGTCGGAGAAAGGAGGCGGCGACTAGGCCCCGAAAGAGGCGTGGCGTGCGTGGCAGAGTTTGCCGCCACGTACAAACGACGAGGCGCCTCTACCGCGACGGCACGACGAAGAGCCGACGACGAGAGAACGCGAGGTAGAGACAGAGACCGGTGGGGGGGGGAAACGAGAACAAGAGCAATAGGAAACAAGAGGTAGGAGCGAGAGAGGCCAGACCGCGGTCGTGTTTGGCGGGACAGAGGGAGACGGAGCGCACCGGTAACAAAAGCAAAGGAGAGAGGGAGCGCGTCGGCGCGAGAGGGGGGGCGAGAAAGGGTGCGAGCGGGACAGTAGCGGGGCGCGAAAGTGGTGCGACGCGCGGGCGCCGACCGCCGCCGCCGCCGCCGCCGCCAGGCAGCGCCTTCCGAATCTCATCCTGGTCGGTCCACGGGGGCTTCAGTCAGTCAGCCGACGCTCCGAGAAACGCGGTGATTATTTCCATTGTATGCTCGCCGTTCTCCGCAGGGGGGGTGGGAGGGAAGGGGGCCTCTTCCCACCGCACATTTGCGCGTTTCACCTCTCTTTCTCTCTCTCTCCATCTTCCGTATCGCTCCTTCTCTCATTCTCCGCTCCCGCTCTCGCGCTTCTATGTCGCGCACTATGCCCGTGCAGCCTCCGTGCGCCTCCTTCTCGCCCCCACTGACGCGGACCCACTGACGCGCCGCGAGGTCCGCTGAAGCCTCTCCGCCGTGCTGCAGAGCGCCTCGTAGCTCGCGACAGTGGTACGCGAAACGGAGCGTCGCGTCGCGCGTCGTTATCGCGATCGAGGATATCGTTACAGCTGTTCCCGCGTGCGATTTGGTGTTGAAGTGCGCGACCGGACGGGTCATGAGGTAGCGTTGGAAGGAATCGGTGCGCCGCTACTCCTTGCCTTGGTGGTGAACGCGCAGTTTCGTCCGTGCGATCACGTCCATTCGTGGAGGACGACGTACCTCACCGATCTCGTCCGGAGGTGTGAGCTATCGAGTGTCGAGAAAACCCGGTCGGTTCCGATAGAGCGGCTCCGACTGTTGCTCTATAGCTGTTCGATCTCTTTTTCTCCCTCTCTCTCTCTGGTTTGTCAGTGGCGGTTGTTTTATTCATTGTGCGGAGGTGCGGTTCTTTGATACGTGACAAGTGTTACGTCAATGGCAACGGGGTAGTCCAGGCTACCAGCGCGCGGCCAGGATGATATGAGCACGCTTGGCAGGTGAGTGAACTGACCTCGCGTGCCTGTAGAGATGGGTGTAGATATCGAGACACGTGGTTTTCGATGCGCGATACAGGGATTTAAAAGCGACGACGAGATCGTATTGCCATTACGTTCTACATACACACGCAAATTATCTGCAAATATGCCATTGGTATCTCTAATCGTCGGATTAGAGATAATTCTGATTAATCTTTCCCACTTCTATAGATATTCGAAATTTATGTCTTTTAAACACATCACAGGTTATAATTATATAACAACAAGTTACAATTATATAATTTACTTTCTACTGTGATTGAAGTAAAATATCAACAGTATCCTTTTCTTTTTATTGGTGGCTGCGCACAATGGAAGAAATATATTAAGAAGGAAGAACAGGAAATAAGTATTAAGAGTTCAACCTGTGGAGACCGCGTTACAGAAAATTTTAATATTTATTTCCATTCTTAACATTCCCTCCATTGCGCAGGGCTTTAGAATCACAATGACAAATTTGCCAACCGACCGTAATTAATCCAAATATACTTATCAGTGCAACTTGAAAGATTGCAATTAGACGAGCTGCGAAGACTGCCCGATAAACCTATTATAAGCTTTGCGTTCAAGATGCTAGAAATTGTTTCGAGATTTTGGACGGAAAAAGAACTATCGAGAAATCGCATTGATCATTAATTGGTCGAATTGTTCGAATGTGATTTGTTGATTTTGTCTCTATTCAAGATCTCGGAACAATTTCTAGCACCGTGAGCACAAGTTTGAAGAATTCTTCTTTGAATTTGTTGATACGGAGCATCGATATGTAACTTATTAATTCGACACGATTTCGTTAACGCGCGTGCAACGAGCGAAACGGCACGTACGCGCGCGTGTACTTGTAGGATGTGAGTTACGGTCCGTCGTACGACACGCACGTCTGGAGGAAAGTTCGATGATCGGCAGGCTTCGTCTCGGTCAGGATCGACGTGGCTCAACGCGACTCGAGACGCGGGATTACGCTTCCACGAGCTGCAGCGATCGCGCTTAATACGAGTCCTCGCCGGCGTGTAATCGGAGTCACGTCATGACATTGTATCTCGCGATACGCGACCACCAGCGTGATAGCGCGAGGGCGACTGGGATTGTGTGCGTGCGTATTCGTGTAAGTACGTGTCGAGTTATGTGAACGCGTGCATGCGTGCGTGAGCCGTACCCAGGCGTGTATACACGGGGCCATGTGTTCGGAACGGCGAAGGAGAAAGAGAACCGGCTCGGAAGGTCGACGGGAGAGACGAAGAGAGAAGAAGAGACGGTAACGAACGGGCGAGGGTTGAGAGAGAGAGAGGAGGGAGTGTGCTCTCTACGCATCTGACCCAGTGACCCTCCCTGTTGTCCCCCTCGATCTCCCTGCTTCTCTATGGGGTTCCATCTATTTCTTCGCAGGCTTCCCCCGCTATCACGGAATATCTTACGCGATCCCACTCAAAATCCGACGACTCGTCTCTCCTTCCTTCGCGCGCGACGAACAACCGACACGAAGGACACTTGACGTCCGTCTCAATTAATTTTGGAGTAAACGCATATGGCACAAATCCTTTCAGCCTTGAAACGATAAACCAGAAATGTTTGTCGATCAGGCGGGTACGAAGCGAATTTCGTGCGAAGAAGCGTTTTATTATTATATATACAAATAAGGAGGGGGTGTGTTTTAATTTGCGTTAATGCTTGCGAAGATTGTTTCTATTGACGGGCGCAATTCTGAGTGATATAATAAAACACAATAAGTGGATTGTATAATTGGTCTATCGCTTATTATAGCATCACGGAAAAATCGCTTATTCACGTAGCACTCAAAGTGAAACGTGAATCTGCAGTTTTTATTTCAATATCGGAAGGCTTCGATGAATCGGTTAGGCGAGTATAATTGGGGACTTTTGTCTACAGCGCGCGTATTACCGGTAACATTGTCTCGTTAATCGATGCTCCTCGCTCAAAAACGTCCCTTCCGAGCGGGGCTTAAGTGCCGGGTTGCTCGTTCGCGCGGCAAAAATATCGAGTTATCCTGGACACCGTGATAAAAAGCGCGAACGTACAGATTCCCGAAGGATACGCTCGATGCGAAGATTGTTCGAACTATACGTGCACCCCGCATTTGCGTAACAAGAGCGCATGTCGCCAAACGAATCGAGAGACGGCGATATCAAATTAACGCGCGAATGTCCGTCGCTCGGGGTTGTTCGCTTTATTTTTAATCGATTTCCCTGGAGTACGACATCGTCTCACTTCAAGTTTTCCGAGTGATTTTACAGCATTTGCTAGATACGATCGATCTTTTACGTTTTAATCGCTATTTAAATTAACCGACAGTTCGAAAACGTTCGCTGAAAAGATCGTTTCAATATGGAAGCAAATTAAAATAATTGTGTATTATCTCTTTTTACCATATTTACTAATGTTTAAAGAAATTTTGGAAGATCTTGATCAAGGATTAATTTTTAGATAATGACAGAAGCGAAACATATAATGAACATTTTTATAATATATATTGAAATAAAAATATTTTCTAATGAAACAATATTTGCATTTGTGTGATGAGAAACTTGTAAATAAAATATATCGAAAACTCTTTATTTTATTTCGGAATAGAATAAAATTTATTTATACAACAGCTTTCATATAACTTAAATCGTTTCCTTATTTGGTTAGACATACAAGGAAAATTTTCGATATATTTATTTTACAAATCTATCAATTGCGGATGTTGTTTTATTGAAAATTATTTAAACTTTAACGCAATTTATTAGAATTTGTTTAATGTATTTTCTCGCTTCTCTTACGTCACAATTCAAAATGGCTGCAGCGAATAGGCAGGAACCATAATGTATTCTGTTACACACTGTGTGAGAGAAAAAAGTGGCTGCATTGCAATTACTATAATTTATCATATTTTTGAGGCTTCTACGAGTATTTTCATTAAAGAAGTTATACGGGTTATCTTCCATCCATCTTGATACACTGTTAAATGCTAACGTTTCGTGAACATTGCAATTCACTTCATCACGGCAAGATGCAACTTGATACTGTAATTTATGATCATTTTACTTATAATTTATACGACCTAGTCGTTTTCAGTGCCAACTATACATTTTTTGAACTGTTATATAAATATAATTATTATTACTAACATTCTATCAGTGATAATTATAAAAATGGAACTTCTATAATTATTTTACCATGCAATTATAGTCAAGTATCCAATATTTTTCTATCAGTGTAGCGAATACACAAAGCTATTGTTCAATATGATATGCACTTCTCTATTATAAAATTTATTAATTATGAGCAGTATCTCATCCTAAATAGATGAAGCATTAAAAAATGTTATGTAGTTGTTAAATTTACAATCTATTCATCGGCAGCCTCTATAGAATTTCGCATCTTTGAGGAGAGATAATTAAAACCTGCAGGATACAATATATACGTACAAAAGCTCTCTTTATACGTCCAAAGGTACAGCGAAGCTACATTATACAGAGTTCCCGCTATAATAAATTACTTCAGTCGCACGAGCGCTGAAGCTGCAGCCCCTCTTATAAACTATGTACATGATGTGCATTATATCGCATTGCGCTCAACGATAATCTATGCAGTATCTATCACGGTATTTTATTAAAGCCAATTGCTCTCTTAGTATAAATCTAGTTGCCTAACGCGCGTTGCGACTCGAAATACCGACACGACCTCGGCTAATATACGTGGACAGCCCTATAATTGTGCCTGACACTTCTCGCTACAAATGAATTCGGATGCGCGTGCATAAAACTCGACAATGGAGACGTACTGCGTGCTTTGATTACGTCACTTAACTGTGCGTTAGCGCGTTTAACGTACGAGACAAAGCACGATTCTAAAATGTCAAAACACGCGAGGAGGTCGAGTTTCGACATTCCCGGCTCACTTGCGAAAACGAGTGATAGCACTGTTAGCGTAATTTTAATAAAAGTATCTATGCCCAGTCAGCGTGTCGCGTAATCTTTGAACAATATAAACGACGCCGATAGAAGCTCGTTAGTTAGCCACGATATGTGGCTTCAAGCCTTCCAAATGCAAGCAGATTAATTATTTACTCGTGTAATTAATTATTTACTCATGCACTTGCTATATGTACATAGAATGTAATTGCAATTTGCAAAACGTCGTACCTACGCTCGACTGTCTATCGGACATTACCGAATCGCGCAATCATTTCGCTTCTATGAAAAATTTATATGCTATGAAAAATCTAAGATTCTATAAGATTCTAAATATCTGCCGTGTCGATTTGTCAACGTATCATATATAGTTGTCTGCCTCCGATTTTGACTTATCTCGATGAAATTACGCGTATGAACTACAGTGTTTTAATAGCGCTTGTAATCGCAAACGATATCGTACTTGACTTTGACCGACAAACGCCAGGATGTGAAATATATTTGTTAGAAGAAAATTTCTTACTCATCAGCACGATCACATCCGCTAAGGTCAAGGCCTACATTGACAAGTCATAAGAGAACGATAATTGGATACGAATATAAATGTTATTATTTTATTTTTGGATTATATTGTACATGTCGCTGATTCTATATCTTATTTTTTAAGTGCAAACATTTTGGGAATTTGAAGCAACACGAATTACTCTAACACATCGAACTGTTCACTTTTAAATTAGTGAGAAAGCAACGATACGTGTAACGTCAAATACGCAATGAGTCGGATTATCCAGAGATTAACGTATAATTGCGCGCAAACGTTCGTAGAAATATCACAAAGCTCTATTTCCTAGATAAATTTGCTACAAAATTAACGAATAACAGTGGACGATAAGCGTCGATATACTTGACCCTATCAACTTTGTCGGAATTTTTTTAATGAGATATGATCTCATGTTACATATGTTCATAAATTTAATCAATTGTTATTATGATATTATCATATATTCGAATTGCGAAAGTAAAATTTTATAATTTTTATTGTATAATCTTTTTTTATTAATAATTTTGTATTTTTTTTCTTTTCAGTCAGTTGCTACATAAATTTACGGATATAATCGTTACTTTTTAATTTTTCAAATTTTGAAATATTTTTGTGGATACTGTGTATTTTGATGAACATAATTGATGTTTGTTATATTTATTTCCATAGAAATATATTTTATATATATAATTTTGTGTGCAAAAGTTATTATACAACAGAAATTGCTAGAGCACGAAATAAATACGCACGCGAGAATAGGCGATAATAAATTATCGCGTTTCATTACAATGATAGACATGTATTAATTGTGTTACTTGCTGATAAGATACTTTTCAAAATTGGAGACTGCACAAAGATGAACACTTTTAAATACATATCAAACAGATAAAGATGTATATTTGCGCGTATTATATGATATCGCACGCGTACCTCGTTGGAAAAATTTGCACCATGTGCTCCGATTAATCGATGAACTAATTCGTTTCTACCAATGTAGTTTAATTTTAATCTTAGTTCAATTAATTCTTCACCTTTTCTCAGTTCTAAGAATTAGAAAAAGATAAAGAATAAGTTGAACCAAGATTAAAGTAAATCTACGTCGGTAGTAGCAGAAACTTCAGTCCTTCGTCAGATTTTCAGAGGAATTGTGTAAGATATTCCTGTGATAGCGGGATACTTGCAGTGAAATAGAAAAGTGAGTGTTATATATAGAACCACTTTGCGATCATTAGCGTACCTGCTAATCGCGGTAACCTGTTGTAATAGGAAATTACAGTAGTAGCCAGTGGCAGCTGGATGATAAGGTATAATAAAATAATGCATAACACGATACACTCCGCGTGATATTATACCGCTAATCGGGCAAGTTGAAAAGGCACGCGCATTACGGAAGCGATTGATCATAGATATTAGAGTATTTCTCTAATTCTATAGTTGTTGCTTTAAGCCAGCCAATCGGGTATTATGAAATATATAATAAATTATTAAATTCAGTTCAATTATTATACGTTCTACATGTAACTTACAGTATTATTTTTTTTTCCAATGTCGATTATTAAATTCAGTTTGGAGTAATAAAAATCTAAAAAAAAAAAAAACCAAAAAACGTTTTGGGTGCTATATAATTAGAAGAATTTTTAAGTTTTTCTTTCGTAAACACAATACTTGAGAGAACAAACATCGTAATTTCTTTTATAGGATCAAAAAGTAATGGTCATTTTTGAGCAGAAAGTTTTGGAAACTTTCTTCGCGCTGATTGGATTATAGTTTTAGATTCAGAGGAGAGAATAGTCTTGTCTGGACGAATTAAAATCCCTCGGTACACTTGCTCGAAGTGTTGAAGGAAGTATAATTGTAAGGAAACTAGATTTCGTCACTGCAACAGAGGACGCCCAACCCCCAAAGAAGCCGGTGTAAAGTCGTCCGCGATGTGGGGATCCATCTCGCTATTCGCACGGCGCGCACAATACCTGTAGCACCCGGTCGCGGACAACAGCGAGGGTCCGCTAGGGTCCGCGGCGCGGCGGGATTCATCAGGATGGATGAATAGCGGCAGATAGCCGAGGTGCTCTGGCCACCGCGCTATCGCGCGTGCAGCCTCTCGCATACAGGTCCATGTACGCCGGCGGGTGCTTTGTTCGCGGTGTATGGAGCCCGGTTACGCGCGTTCGTTTGAGTCGGGCGGTGTGAGGAATGGGCGGTCGGGGGAGAAGGGAGGGTTGAGATATACGAGCGCGTAACGCACACGTGAACTGAACATCCCTTTCTCTCTCTCTCTCTCTCTCTCTCTCTCTCTCTCTCTCTCTCTCTCTCTCTCGTTGTTTTCGGTTGGCGCGCGTACTACACGAATTCTCTCATTTCCTCCACACGTCCGGGATTTCTTTCCCTTTCTTTCCTCGCACTTCCTCTCCTTCTTCGTGTCTCTGCGTTCCTCTCACGAAAGAGCGTGCTTTTCCTCATGCACACGTTAGTATGCGTACGTGCGTACGTGATGATCGGTGTGTGAAGGCGGCCGCGGAGGACTCTAACGTGTTCCAGATGCTGTGTGCTTTGTTCCCATCGCGCTCTCGCGCGATGCTTGAAGCCGTCTTTCTTCATTTCTCTCTCCCTCTCTCTCTTCCTTTAGAACGAAATCCTAATAGGCGCGCATTCATTTATATCGAGTAATTGTATAACTTTCACCTTTAATCCTAAATCTTAAACGAATAAATTTAGAGATATATGTCTGAGCGAACTTTGATTGCAATATCGTGATAATTAATTTGTTTTTAAGAATACTTTGTTAAAGAAAGAAAAATAAAGTTTCTTGATATTTATTCTTGTAGTTTATCTAGTAAAGAAATATTATGCAGAGAGCTGAGGCTTTGTTTTTTTATTATCTGTGATTAGTTAAACCTAATGTTTTATCCGTTAAACTTTTATCTACGATGATGTGACGGATGAAGCCCATTAGATGAAACATTAGGTTAGGCTTAACCACAAGTTGGCCAGATAAAACCAGTGATTTCTAAAATGAAGAAATCGTTCATTTACTGATTTATGGTAAAAAATTGACACACATACGATTTATGTTATTGACACATCATTATTGCTACATCAACATCGCGCACATACACCTCGTAGAGGATTTTCGTATCGAATTGTCTATTTCTGCCATTGTAGATTAACTTTAATCTTGATTTAATTTATTTTTTACCCTGTTCTAATTTTTACAACTAGAAAAAGATAAAAAGTAATTTAAATCAAAAGATTAAAGTTCATCTATATTGGTAAAAATAGGCTCAATTCTTAAAACTCGTTAAATTGTTTCTTCGTGTAATCTACTAGTCTGTATAGTCTCAAGTTTCACAAGTATAAATTGCAGAAGAGTTTATAGGTATATCAAGGAAATGCTGTCACGATTTGACACACCTAGATGTTATATTGGACTGAGAAATAGAAGAAAGATCTCAATTTCAATAATTTTTACCGTTTTTAGTACAAATCCCACGCTACAGATTAGTATGAATGCGTATTTAATTCTGAAAAAAGATTTCCAAATCTGTAAAAGTAACATTTAATATTAGATAATAATCTTTTACGAAAATTATTGCATTTAATCGGTAAAACTGACGACTTCAGGATCCTCTTATAAGATGCATAAATTCTCCAAAGCCTCTAGTCTCCAGTTTCGTAAACACAGACTCTGAAGTTATTTAACTTTAGACTATTTGTCTTTTGTCTACTTTAGTACGCGTTTAGTCCTAGAGAAAGAGTGAGAGAGAGAGAGAAAGGGGGGGGGGCTCCAAATAAATTCCTCTTCTCCCTCTTTCATCTTTCTTTTTCAGTCGACTCTTTTCTTCTCAAATCTCGTTTATCTGTCTTCCCTTCTGGTTCCTCTCTCAGGACGATACGTGCATACGCGCGCAGAAACGCGCGGAGTGTGCACGTGCATCCCGTGTATAACACGCTCCCTTTCCTCTCTTTAACGAACTCTGTTATAGCGCGAAGGAGGAGGATCGAGGAAGCGATCTAAGGTCCGAGCAACTTGACACTGAACACATGGCCCCACTTCTTAAACCCACACTCGGTCAGAAGACCCTCCCCCATTTCTAGCCGTCTGCCTGCCCCAACCCAGCGCGTTCTATTCTCTTTCCTTGTTTATTCTTTCTTTCTCTCTGTCCTTCTCTTCTTGGAATTTTTTCTCGATCTATCACGCGCTCGTGATACATATGGTTTTTGTCTTTGATGAGACGAAGTCTGCAGCCGTGTAGTATTGTCAATCATGAATAAAAATTTGTTAAATATCGAGTAGAATAATGGGTGTATCGTTATTATTTTGGACATGAAAAAGTTTGAAAAAGTTTTGGAAAAAAGATTTTTAAATTCCCCTCCACATGTGTATATGTGTAACATAAATCACATTTAATTGATAAAATAGCGATTCTATCAGAGGTTGGACGTTGTGCTAGCATATTTCCTTAAAAATAACATATTTTAGATTAAATAACGTTACTCACAGTTATCATACTTTAAATATGTACCGAAAACACAAATCCGAAACCGATTATAAATCTCCGGAAATTTTCTCAACGCATTATCGCACAAGCGTTCAGTGAGAGTCATTTGTTTGCGCAGTAGTTAACCGTAAGATATACATACATAATGAGGAGATAGAAGATACTGTCTCGCGGAAATGAAGAAAAAGCACGAAGTGACTGTCACGTTGGTGAAAGGTCGGACTTATTTGCGAGTATCAGCTCTTTCTAGGATTCATGTCACGTTATCATCGAGAGAAGCGCCGAGTATTTTTTATTGGCACCTCTAGAGAGAGAAAGAGAGAGAGAGAGAAAGAGAGAGAGAGAGAGAGAGAGAGCAGCTGATCGCTGTGGTGTGCACGATTTCCCCGATGTGTCAGACTCGGTTGTACGGCGAATCTCGCGAATTAAATGTTCGTTTCTTTTGATCTTGTTTCTCTCCGGGACCAAGTTCAGTGGTACACCACCGCTGCTCTCGTAATCAAGTTACGACGATATTAATTACGACGGTTCGATACGGCGCGCCCGCGGATTAATAATCCGACTTCGCTTTCGTTCATTGATTTGCTTTGACGCGATACGGGCCGGCATTTTGTCGTGCCGCCGCGCCGCCACGATTGGAAAAGTATCGAAGGATAAATTCTGATTGAATATATTCAAATTTTTCTATTATGCACATATTATAATTCCTATCATTAGTTTGTAGTAACGTATCATTGATTCAAATTTTACTTTTTTAAACAAGAGTTTGACTGAACTTTACAAGACATTTATTTGTTATTTTGGAACATTAAATTATATGCGTAATGATTAACAGTTTTGTAGTATTAATTTGTTTATAATGTTGTGCAAATTGTCGACTGCTCGAAATTTCTGAACAAAAAATATCTCGAAAGAAGGTTTTTTAATGATAACTTTTTTCTTGATCAATATTATTCTTTTAGAACGTTCAAATAAATCTTAAATTACATTAAAAAGATCAAGACAAATTAGATTTACATTTAACTCTTATCATCAAAATTATCTTTTTCTTATTACAAAAAACAAGAGCCTATAAATATAATCACAAATTTTTTAATAACGACATGTTAAAAACAATTATATAAACAGAGCTGCGACACAAATACATTTAATAACAAATTTTTATTATAATTTTAAACAAAAACGTTTTTACCTCACACGAAGTTATTTTCAACATTGGCATCTTTTTCTATCAAACATAGGAATTTTGAACTTTGTCACATGTTGATATATTTTATTATAATATTCTCTCCAAGAGTCGCACTTTCTTAGTTTTATCAGGTGTAAAGCTTTATATTACCATACTTCAGAGCGGAAGCCGCGAGTCTCGTAGATAAAAGCGTGCATTGCGCGAGACGAGTGACGAAAAAAAAAAAAAAAAAAGGAATTCGCGCGGCGAAAGGCGGTTCTGAGAGGCAACGAAAGAAAGAAAAAGAGAAAGAGAGAAAGAGGCTCCGGAAATAGTAAGAAGGACTAGAGCAACCGCGGGACAGAGAGACGGCAGCCCTCTTCGACCCCGCTGATAACGTATTCTAGGTAGAAAGAAGAAGAAGAAGAAGGAGAAGAGACTGACGGAAGATTGCTTTTACAGCGTGGTCGCCGCGACGCGACGCGAGGCGAGGCGAGACGGGCGTCACGTTGTCGGTTCCTGTGAATGTGTTCCGGCCTAGTCGCGGCTTGCCTTCTGCCTTGCGTCGCTCCGCGACGCAAAGAACGGGAGGATTGCACGCGCGAGGAAGACCCGGCTGCCCCTGGGACAACCACCAACTCCAGTGGGTGACAGTGGGCCGTACAGTTCCGCGCGCGTTACGTTGCGCGCGGGTGGGTGCGGTCCGCGCCCGCTCATACATAAACAAGAGATTGGCCAAGAGGTAGCATCAAAAGAAGAGACGCCGGGTACCGGGACTCCATTATGTAGAGCGTATCCCACGGTGGAGGGAAACCTATAAAGAATACTAACGACGAGATGCTTTTTCCCCTCTTCTTACCGCGTCCAAAGTTTTCTCGTGCGCGACTTTTCCCGGCCGATCTTCTTAGAAATAAGGATAGCTATGATCGATTCTTTGATAATGAAAACTGCCTTCATTCCTTTTCTTTTAATATTTATATACTATACTTTATGGATATTAAAATATCTTGTCACAAAAATTGTTTCTGTTGAAAATGATCAATGAGAAGAAGTAGAAAAGATGATGAAAGAATGAAGTAAGCAGAATAATGTAAAATATAGAACGCAAAAGATAGGAAAATATAAGATAGCTGTTTGATTTTTCATATTGACCGCAGACACTTCTTTTATTGCTACTGCTTTAGTATATTATTAAGATTATTAACTAAGTATTGTTATTATCTCAATATTATTAAGATATTAATGGAATAGTAACAACTCTTTATGAAAGAAATATTTTTTTTTATTCAATTATTTTTGTCTATTTTTTTCACATTTTACTTCTATTTTTACTGATATTTTCTAATGATATTTTTATGACAAAACATTATCGTGAATGTATTACGTGAACTATCTGTTATGTGAACTTTGATATCAATAAATGATATCAATGTTGCACCGGAATATTAGTGTTGTTATTGATGTGTCATTGTAACATGAAGTATGAAGTAATCTAAGTAATCCAATGTCAGTTTTATCACGAAAGCTTGCATACTGTATATGTATATCGCAGGACTGCGTGTTCTCCTTCATATCTCTCTCTCTCTTACGACAGTTTCCGAAAATGTATGAACCGATAATGAAAAAAAGCAGGCTGAATGCCGTCATACATTAATGGTCTCTTATCGCTATTGTACGTTTCAAGACTCGCAGGCTAGTGGTATAAAATTAGTCAATAACGCATGTCTTCTTTCTTCGCCGTATCGTATAATCAAGCCCCGAACGACTTAATTATAATGCTCCCGGTGCAGTGTTGCTGCCCTTCTTACAAAGAACAAGATATAAATGAATTTTTATATATTACGCCATAGTATAATTACAGTCTGCTCAGATTTGTTCGCCTTTATTTAATACTTTAATTAATATAATTATATGATGTAATATAGTATTTGATTAATACTTTAATGATTTATTACGCTCAATTCAATACGCAAATCTTAATAATATTTATACAATTACACTATTTATTTTAATGCTGTAATCTCGGTTGTAACATCCGCTATAGCAAAAAATAATTTTATCCCTAAATTATAAAACATGAAACTTTCTGTTTTATAATATAATTGAGAGACAGTATAGATTGATTAACTTTTTTATATGTTCTTTACGCAATTTTTATAAATTCTTTATAATTTCTAGATACATTATACTTATTTTAGTTTCTTATTGAATCTCTTGAACTAAAATTTGATTAAACACTTTTTTATAATACTTTTATTCAGATTGAAGCAACAATATCTGCTTATACAGATAATACATACATATATATGTATATATATTTATATTACTTTTTATTTACACACCAAACTTAGATATATATATATATCCCATTTGTAATGTCATAACTCAATTAAATACATGTTCCTTTTTATTCTGACAACTGAGTTTTTATCTACAATCTACACAAGCTCAAAACCGTGTGCTTTACTGATTGTGAATCTTGTTAACTTACATAAAAAAGTAAAGTTTATAAACTTGTGTTGTTAAGCGATAACTTTGTGACGAAAGTAAGCACATATTTAACGGAGTATAATTGGAGTATAAAATGCTCGCATAACTTTAGACTCAGTATATCACTGTATGAAAACGGAAAGCAACTATTTAGTTGAATTCGGTATTATTACGGGCGCGTTTGTGAAGTTCTTAATTAAGTTGCCTTCAATCCATGTGGTATATCTAATGGACTATTCTCCAGAAATCTCGTCGATCGTTTCCCACACCGGACCACTCGAAACAGATTCCTCGTTCGTCCTATTTGCGTGCGTGCTGACGGAAGTTGTAGCTCGCGGTATCGGGCCAACTTTCCCACCCCAGTACTAGAACGCCACCCTAACTTTGCTACTTGAGCCCGAACAGATGCCGCACCCCCTAAAAAAACTAGGTTCCTATTGTGCCACTAATAGAAAGTCAAGCGTTGGCTCACACGCTTACATCAGCTTACACGCGTGTCGCTATGCGTGAACGCTATACATGCGTCTCTCGTCGTTGTTCGTGGGATATGTCCCGATCGATCACGACCGGTGAAGAAAAAGCCACAAAATGGTCGTAAAACATTTTTATTCCGTTTACTACACGCATGCGCCATAAATTATATTAATTGAATTGAATGTTGCCTGTTCAGTTGTTATTTTATCTGAGGTATATTTTTAATTTTTTACATACAAGACTGCAGTTTACTATGGAAGTCGGTATACATGGAAAATTAAGTTTTTTTTGGACACTCTGTTGATTGTAAAAGAACAGAGATTTATTTTCGACGAATATCGTAAAGCAACTTTTTCCGATAGATTCTTTAATTTTTATTTGTACCATCCGCTTTGTCATAAGAGAGGTAGACTAATTTATGGAGTTGTAGGCAAAATAATTCGTTTATGTCATCCTCAGTTTCAGCAAAATAATTTAATTAATGCTATATTAATATTTTTTTAAATAATGGATATCCACTACCTTTTATTTTTTCAACTATTCAAAATAGAATTAAATTTTATATTAACAATAGCAATAGTTTTAATAATAATAATGTTACAAATAAACAATTTTTTACAATTCCATATGTTAATTCGTCATCAGAAAAATTTACATCAATAGTCAACATGTTTAATTGTAAATTGGCCTTTACTATTCCAAATACATAAAAAAATTTAGAGAGGGAAGGATCAGCTTAAACCTATGTTTAATCAAAACATTGTTTACAAGATTTCTTGTGATAATTGTGACGTCAGTTACGTAGGCCAAACGAAGATAGAATTAATAGACAAAATGCCACGGACTCTTTACCTGATATTCTAACATGATACATTCACTTTCCCTTTCCTAGTACTCTTCTTTGTTCTTCCTACCATCGTCTGTTCTTAATTTATGTTTCTCCTTCCTGACATTACGTTATCCTGACATCGCCAAAATCACTTGTTTATTTGCAATCTTGCTCCAACTTAAGAAAATAACTATACTGTATCACCACGATGTGGATCACCATTGGTTTGTGTTCGTTTTTATTTGTTGACTCTCAACATTTTATTTAATAAGGTACAATTTCATATTTATATATATTGTTAGTGTGTAATTTGAATTAATTTTCTTTTGTTAACGATCACGTTCTAGATTATTACTGTTTTACTGCCGAATATTTTCTAATAAACTAGACTAATTTGAATATTTTAATTTATTGACTCGCAACATCACATAAGATAGGACATGAAGAATATTGAAAAATAGATATTTTATAGAATCTCCAATAATTTTACAATTATAATGTATTTACTGTAACATTGAGAATGACCCGATCGGTGTCGAAATATTTGTAATCATTTTTATTTTTATGTTTTAAATTACACGATCTTTGTTATTACATAACTGGTTCTTAGCTCTTAAATTGTTATATTGTATTTTAATTAAATTGAACTCTATATACAGTACGAAACTAATATAAAAATGTCTATATATAGACATGTATTATATATTAAAAACAAGTTTCTATTAACATATAAAATGCTAATAGAAATATGTACATGTTAAAATCGCTGTTATTTGAAACTTGTAATAATATAACGAATTAGCAATTGTATTATAATTATTAGCGTATTTTTTCACTCACACCGTTTGATTTAATAACTCTGTCTTTTAATTAATTTTTTTATCAGTTCTTTATTTTTTGAATATAAAATACATTAAATTCAATCTTTCTTCTCGAAGTAAAATTATCTGAATTTGTCGTAAATAATTATTTCATATCAACAATGATTTTGTTTTTTAAGGAAAGAATATATAAAGGTTAAGATATATATTTTACAAAGTTAATTCTCTCTTTTTCGAAGCTCTTTGTATGATACGAAGACATATAATTTTAAATACAGTCATAACATTGGTTTCAATGATATTTTATCTGGGGAGTAAATGTAATAACTGAGATGTTCGACCTTTTTCGATAAGCGAAGTATGGCGATTAAAGCTTGTGTGAGGCGCAGATAATTATATCGAACTCTTTGGTGAGTTTGTTATATAATTAAAAATACGTAATTTTACGACTTGCACGCGATAGTCACAGTTAGATTAATTTCAACGCTATTAAGTCATGTTATAGCTGGCGTCACGAGAGCTTTGATTGTCATCACGTAAAGCCCATTCTATAATTGCGTAAGCGTATAGTTGTAAGTGGTTGTAAGAATTGGCCAATCGTAATCGAATATTAGGAGAATAATTGACTGTGATTATAATTGAACAATTCTTACAAGCTTACGTGATTGTAGATTAAGGTAATTAATATTTATGTATCATTTTTTTAAAGTTATGGAGTATCATACGATTTACAAATATTACAAATACACACACACGCACGCACGCACGCACATATGCATATATAGAGTAATTAATGAAATTATTTATTTTGATCAAGAATTTTTTTACGATAATGAAATGTATTATATATTAGAATTTAATTGAGGTTCAATTAAAAAGACTCGTTGACGAGAAAATTATCAATTTGTATTAATCGCGACACGCGCTGCGCGAAATCGCTACGGTTTACGAACACGCGAAGAAGTGAGAGAAACAAGAAATGTGCTTGCGTAATTACTCATCTTACGGACTTAATGAATCAGTAAATGAATGAATGGATATTGCGTGGGTGCGAGAGAGTACTTAGAACGCTTAGCGAGGGGAAAAGATTTATCTCGTTATCCGCAATCAAATACAAGCTTATGTTTTATCGATGTCGACGGTCGAGATTATCGACCTCTTATTATCATCGAGTGTAATACGCGATTTTGTTCGCGAATGCGTAAATGCGAACTGAATTTGATCATTTTTTTCTTTCTGATCGTTTGTTACGAATCTCGAGGTGAGATCTCGCTACGAATTCGCATACATTTTTCTCTCCGACTATATTTCCGATCGTGTCCAAAATCATTCTTTTTCCCTTCCTGTTCATTCAATTCGACACGATAGTGCTCCCGCGGGAGATCTACCACCCGCGCGTTCCTGCACTGTCACTGGCGTTGATGATCTCTCGCTATCCTCGTCTGTGTGATTTCAGTCGGCCGGACACGATGGCATCTGGCGGTTAAAAATATTTCTTCCGTGGACGTGCCGCAGACGCGCGCGCTTTTTGTTCGGTTTCCTCGACAGTCTCGGGGCTATAGTCGCGAATCTGTACCGCTTCGCGAAGTAATTATGCCGGGCGGGAAGTCTAGGGCCAGAAATACTTCGCGTACCGAGGGCGCGGTGAGTGCGCCGTAACAACGACGAGGAGAGCCGTGCGACGACGCGCGTGCACATCTACATATATACGCGTACAATGTCGGGACACGTAGAGACAATAGAAATAGAAAACCGACACGATAAAGTCGGGGTACGTCCGAGGGTAGTGAGGCGCCGGGAGGGAGGACAGCGTAATCTCTTGGTCTCGCGAGCAAGACTTTCCTCGCGCCCGATTGCCGGACATTTGCACACTGACTGATTGCTGCCACGACTGACAATCGTGACTTACGAGATTATTATCTAGCGTGCGTAGTTATGCTGTCTTTCAACATATCTCGGCTAAATATACATGTCGGGCCGCTTATTTTTAACGCGTCCGCCAAACTTAAGTTTAATTTTAAGAAAATTACACTCTAACATGATATAATTTGAAAATGCGATCCATTTTTCTCTTGTCTTTGTTAACTCCCCGGGACTGACAGTGAATCCGTTGGACTCACTCAATTGTGAATCTCTTAGTACAAAATGTTACACGATTTAACTTTCTTTATGTTACATCTGTACATTTGAATTATTTTTATTAAAATATATACTTAGTATTTTTATTGGTTTTAACGCAAATTACATGAGTCTTATAGAATCGATAACTATGTTACAAATTTTAACATCAGCTCCGGCGGGTTAAAAAGTTCTTTTCGTAAATAGATATAATTACGGCTTTTTATAAAACACTTGACATTTTCTATTATGTTCGGGTAAAGAGATAGGATTCTTGGATTTAAATTTCTGTTATCGTAACGGCTTGCAAACGTAAGTCAGTAATTCAATACATGTATTATATATTTATCTACATATTCCTGAGAATAGATATCGAATTCTTTATAAACTCGGATACGTTGGAAAGAAGCAATTCGGCTTTCCCCGGCTGTATCGCGGAGTCCTGCGGTAAGCGATTGTCGACTTAATTGTAAAATGTAGATCTTATAGAGATCCTCAAGTAAGAGATTGGACAACATACGTTTGGTCCACCATATTTTTTCAGGATCTGCTCGTGACAGAATAAGATACACAGGTCACAAATCTATCTCATTTATATACATCTTGGTCTTGAAAAATATGACGGGCCAAACATATGGTGTCCAATCAATAACAATTGATTATTCTTCTTACGTTCGACTGTGATTGGTCAATTTCTTCTTCTTACTTCTCTTACTTCGTGTATCGTAGACGACGCATGACTTGATGAGAATCTTCGAACTGCGAATAGGGCGCGGCGTCGCGCAGAAAATTTGATAGATTTCATTTATTGATCTTGCGCTCGTTACAATACAATCTCTTAGTATCACTCGTACAGCGGTCGTTGGAAGCATCACGTTCACGACACATGCGCTCGTAGTAAACGGAGCACGTGGCGAGCCCCGATCCGCCACGACTCGCGATTCGCGCGAGTGCACGTGTGTGCATATAGCTTCCCTCGCAGGCGTATCGCGCGAGCCTGCGCGTGTAAAAAATACGCTGGAGGCGCGCGGCGTGCAGCGCAGACAATGTTCATCATTGTAACAAATTATAATGCACTTACGCGACGACACACAGTACTGTGTCCATGCCCATGTTATCGGCGTCCCCAGTGTCCGCTCGATATATTTTTCTTGCGTGCGGTTCGCATAATAGGCTGCGGCATAATGCGTATCCAGCACGAGCAGAAACGCCGATGTTATAATCTTGATCTTCTTGATAACACGCTTCTGGTGTGACGATTCGGCGCGCGATGACTAAGGGCGACGTGATCTTTTGTTATTTCGAGAAAAAGAGTGCTTCTTATTTTCGTAGATAATATATTATTATTATCTTCAATATTATAATTATTGAAATTATTTTTGCATTATAAATGCTTTTTTCCTCGGTTTATATAATGAGGTGTTTGGCAGGTCCGTATAATTATAAAGACGCGTGTCCTATATATAATTAAAAATATTTATATCAATAGAATATTGTAATACCGATATCTGGCCCTCTCTCCGCAGAGATTCGATCGATCTATATATCGTAGTAGGAAAGCACGCAGATTCCCGATACCCTTACGCAACACCTCGCATATAAATATTATCTTTATCTTCACAAATATTATCTTTGTCATAAATTGGCTCACACAAATGAAAATCTTTGTGCCGGTTATTCGAAACAATTCTATTCTAAATTTCATGAGATACTTCCTTTTTTAATATATTATTTTATACTATTATATTCTTATTTATTATATATTAATGTTATTATTATTTTAATATATAATCGCATATAAATATTATCTTTGTTATAAATTGACTCGCACAAACGAAAACTTTTGT
>NW_017277774.1:4249246-4278247 GCF_001594065.2 Cyphomyrmex costatus
AAAGTATATAGTATGTATTATCTTAATATTATACAATATATACTTGCTTTCTTAATATTCGATATATAATTGTATTTTTAGACAAATAAATATTTTGTCAAATGTAGTTTATATTTAATCTGTCTTTTGAAGAATTAACCGATCAATCTACATACCTATATCATGAGGGAAGATTGCATACATCTCGAGTGATGCATTATATAAATATTATCTTTATCCCCGCGATACAGTTAGTGGTGCCTAAAGCGAAATGGCCGATGACAGTCGATGTCATTATATATTTCATAATTTTATGATACATCGCTTTCATGTTCCGAGAAGATGCGCGCGGCATTCTCTCAGCACCGTAAATCGTTCTCTATTATGTGACTAACAAATGTCTGCGTAAACTTGCAGTAATAAATCTCCCCTTGTAATTATACACATCACAGGGGACAATTTTGAACGTAAAGCGTCGTGTAAAACGCGCATCTCCCAGTTGAAAAGTCGTTTACGTCTAAATCTCATTATCTTTGACATATATATGTGTGTGTAATGGACCTTATACCTCCATACATTAATCGTGCAGCTCAAAAATGTAGGTCAAACGCGTTAATGAGAGAAATCATTGACACACTACTGGATAAAATGCTCGATTTTTAATACAGATTAATACACATTTTTTTACTTGCTTGACGCCACGTGTGCCGTATAGATTCGAAAATCAAAACAATTCCAAGGGAGAGAAAAAAATTATTATTATTATTATTTTAACTATTATTATTTCAGTTTGTGTTGCAAGTCCGAAAACAATAGAAGCACACATTTGAAGTAAATGTATTTAAATTGCATATAAAATTTCAAAACTATTTCCATATCTAATGCGACTGTAATTCTTTTTATTTAGTAAAAAAAATTGTTTCGAAAAATTTGAAGACCGAGGGTTTAAAGTCGTTAATTTGTTCCATCGAATAGATTGCTTTCGGAAACGAGAAACGTCGAAGCCTGCGTGTCGCCGGAAATACGGTTAAGGCTCGTCCCGCTTTCATCGGATGTCGATCAACGAAACCACGAACTACGTTTGTTTCTGACCTCGCAACCTCACTCGCGTTCGCCAGCAGAAGATAATCGCGCGGCTAATGTAGTTCTCTTTCTCTTTCGCTTTCTCTCTTTTTTTCTCTCGTCTTCGTTGCGTCTCTCGTGCGTTCTCGGTCAGTCGATTAATGGAATCTCTTTCGATTAATGGAGAGAGATTGTTGCGACACGCTAGCGCAACAATAATTCCCGCCCGATAATTACGCCTCGCGTCCAGTTACGTAACCTAACGTTCCTTCACTTGTCCGCGTGTCGATATCAGCGACGAGACGCCGCCGCCGCCGCCGTTGCCGTCGAGCCAGCAGACGGCCAGTCGATCGCGCGATTTGAATTTAGATTTGGTAATTTGTAGACGGAAATGAATGGACGAACTTGGGCTAGTCCGTGTCTAAATTAACTCCGCGCCAGATGGCAGATAGTTTAGACGTCGCGCCTGCCGGGGGCAACCGGGTGACGTAAGAAGCGACGTCGTTCCGTCGCTTGTACGATCCTCTACTAGAGGATGCTGAAATTGTACCCTCTACACTACTCTTTCGTGCTGCCAGCAAACTGGATAAATCGCAGTAATCAACACAACGTAAAAATGAGTTCTGGCGACATTTTAAGTAATCTTTTCACGATACGTACGAAAAAGCGAGCCGTATCATCAAGCACATATAGAGAGTATACGAAGATTTTCACAACGCTGATATTCCTCCCCCGCTCTTCCTCTACGATATACATCCCAATTGAGTACGTCGATGCAAGAACAATAAAAAAAGAGAAAGCAAAAAGACAAAAAAACACTCAGCAGTCTCCTGTTACGCTTGTGTTGCAGACTGAGGATGTCCTCAAAGAGGAAGTCGCCACCAACGAAGCTATCGGAGGGCGGGGGCGGTGCGGGTACAGTGGCAGGCGCCAACGAGGAGGAGGAGGACACTACCTCGCCGGTGGCCGGTTCCGGTGGCGAGGCAGCCGTCGTCGGTGAGGAGGGTGCCACCACCCCCGTCGACATCGAGGAGTGCTACTCCCATCAAAGAGGCGGCGAGTGCGAGTCGTCCGGCTGTTCATCGCCGGCGACTACCAGCGAACCGGATCTACGCGACTCGCCGTCGCCCTCGTTGAATTCCTTGCGGACGGCCAAGCGACAGAGGCTGTTGTTCCTGTCGAGCCAAGAAACCCTCACACCGTATCACCATCCTCATCATCACCACCATCACCACCACCACCACCATCATCACCATACGAACAGGTCGTCGTCGTCGGGCGGTGCACTGGAACCGGCGAGCTCCTCGGAGTGCGGCTCGCCACCCACCCTCCTATCCGTTGATCCCTATTACCCCCATCATCCTCATCACAATAATAACAACAACAGCGTCACACAGAACAACAACAACAATAACGGCAGTGGTACCACCGCCGCAGGCAGCAAAAGATCCATGGACGACGTTCTGAAAAGACTAACGTGCAAGATGAACAGCGAATCCTTGTCTATCCAAGACGATACCACCAATACCAGGCGGACATCACCGCCGCTCTCTTCCACGCCAACCGGTCACAATGCACATAGGTTAGTCCAGGTGATCACATATTGAAATAGAGAATTAGAGCAAGATAAGACTCATTTCTTTCTTCTTTCTCTATTTTAAATTATCTCAGATAATAGAAAAAGGACTATCGTTTGCTTATCAAATAATTCAACAGATTTAATAGCATTTTTCGAATAATTTTTTTTATTTTATGGGGTGTGTCTAGCAAATATGTATTATATATTTGCCTATCAAAAAATACTGTGTTTATTATTTAATTAAAATTAAAATGTGCAAATAATACAAGAAAACAAAGAAAGAGATCGCTTCTATTTCGGAATTTTTTTGTGCTCTAGATCTAGATCTTTCAATTATCATTTTGACTCTCTTTCGTTTAATATCGATCCGGTTGCTATTAACGCGGTCAGGAAGTATCCTGTAAATAACAGGAAATGAGAACAGCGTGCCGTTTGAGAACTTCTTCCAGTTTTGCTGATCGTTTAGACTCCGTTATGATTCGTGTAATCCATACGACGTATCTCGATAAGCGACTCTTATGCAACTTGTGTATGTTAATTATTCGATGCCGTGTTCGATCGACATTGTAACAGTGCACTACTCTGTTGCAATATCTGCCTCATAATGCGCCACCGTGTCGCCGAGGTTATCGTATCTCTCCCACTTTACATAACTGATTAATATAATATAATGGTAAATCAGAGACGGATGTTGCTTTTTGCAACTTTATTACGAATGCCTATAATTTTTGCTTTCGTAACTAATTGCTGACTATATATATAAACGGAGCATATACAAATACTTATTTGAATTTAATCTCGATTTTATAACGAGTTAATCGCAAGATTAATTGTTATTTATCGGTCAAACAAGTTGATGACATGTTATATAGTTATTATATATTCATGGCAAAATTTATCATTTTTAGAATACTTGCAGCAATTCAATAAGAATATCTTGATACATAGCAAGTAACGTTTCGTTTTATACGATATACTTTTAATCAAATAAGTGTAGAGTATCGATATTCTTCGAACACAGCTTACAATGCGATATTTCACATTCTCCATCATCCGTTGTTATCGCCGGAAATTAGGGCGTCAGCTATAATTTTGTTTTCTGAAAGAAAAGACCACTGTGTCGTTTCTTGCCTCTACATTCTCAAGGCCTGGGTATCTCGGATATAGTAACATGCAACTAACGATCGGGTGGGACCTAAAAGAGACTATTGTCCCGAAACCATAAAGCCAACCTAGCAGTTTCTTGAAATGGATCTCTATGGCCGTACAGTCAGTCAACAATGACCGCAGTAATTCGTGATCAAAAAGCGCTAGAACATACCATAGTAAAACATAATTTGAAACACTTTTATATACATATATATAATTGTTTCGAATTAATTATATAATTATATATTATCGAATCAAAAATTTCAAAAAATTATTTTCGCGATTTTGGTATAGTCTTGAAATAATTTTAATTTAATGAAAATTACTGTAGATTTAATGTATCAATAATTAATCTGTAATCTGTACATATTATCTGATCTCGTACACTGTAAGTTCTTAAAAGATTAATCATCATTGCGGAAGTTTAATTAATAGCGCTAATTTATATCTACAATCTTTTAATATTATATCATTTTTTTTTTTTTAATCATAGAAAGCTATTATTTACTGGACTGCTTGATATAATAATATATTCTTTATATAGCATCTCACATTGATAGATATTAATTTTTTTCATTTTAATGTCATAACAATACTTAAATCTATTATGTGATACAGAGATTACGTTAGATGTTCACTACCGGTGCTGAAAACCTATAGTGCCCGTAACATAAACATATATGCGGATTTTCAGCATTGACAGTGAGTAATCGAAACACAGCTTTAATCAATTCCGGATAATCCATGAGAGACAATCATATCTGGAGACTGACATATGTTTTTCAAATGATTATTTTGCGTCGATAATAATCGTCCTACATAATCAGTTGAATTAATTTTTGTTTGCATAATTTTTTTTCTTTATCCGGTAAATTGTTCATATAGAATCGAGAAATAGATCTAAATTATGTACACGTGGCTAATTACGATTTTGCGTCATAGATGGTACGATAAAGTTCTGATGATGTTACCATAAAATTATATTTTTGCGCGCGTTTCTAGATTATTCTACAACATACTAGTGACGCGTTGATTGATATTGAAATTAGAAATTGCTGACTTAATGAAACGTTTACGCAAATCATTTCTGGGATAATCAAATTGTTATGAATTTTCTAGGCTCTGTTATTTTCTTTTGAGACCATTATTATTGACACAAAAAGTATATTGCGTTATGACAGTAGATTCGCGTGAAATAACAACCTGGCAATATTGTATAAAGGACAGGCAATAATACAATAACAAAAATCTTTGCAAAAAGTGTCTTCCCTCAAGTTAGATGTGTTAAACGCAATGTCTTACGTTGACGTGTAGTCATTGAAAGTAAACGAGTGAACTTGGCAGCGTGGAGAAGTAGTAGCACAGAACTGTGCCAGTCTGCTGCCCACATCGAGCAGACGGCTGGCCAAGATTCTTCAAAAATTCAGCCAACAGTACAACGTGCACTTACGTTGACGTTTACCTTCTTTTTGGAGCACGTTCAATCTGACTTCGCGTATATCGAAATAGCATGGATACGATTTAAAAATATACGGGTAATACTCACAAAGTTATCTTATCACGCTGGAGCAATGCATGTGTAGCATTTAGTATCAAGTGTACAAATTAATTTGTTTTCAGTCTAGTTCTAACAATTTATTCCTAAGCTGGATATTAATCATTAATAATTTAATTTGTTATTTACTCGTCGCGAAGATAATTCCAATGTGTCATACTAGTTTCAAGGAATAGAAAATCGACACGCTCGGAGGTACTTTGAACTCGTGCAAATTTGCGTGTGGACATTCGACAGGACGTACAAACAACTGTAACAACATTGTTACATAAAGCGTCTCGGATTCGTACATCATATATGCACTACTGACGTATCGCGCGCGAATCGTATTATGAGCACGTACGAGCATTCGGAGATGCGAGAAGAGTTATAGAGTAGACGAAAATATCGGGCATGTACATTAGCTCTCAGCTATTCTAAATATAGTAGATATTGGATAAAAATTTCCGTGAAGTAACCACGTCGCATTATGGATCGGCGATAACGTTGATACGTAAAAACTTCTGATATTTCCAATGTCGGAGGGCAAAACGACACTGGCAAAAATTTTTGTCGATAAAAGTCAGCGAAACAGTGTAACGCTATTTAAAATAATCGATTTGATTTGCAAAAACGTAGAATAATCCTTTTTAACGAGTAGAAATTTTGCGATACAGCAGTTAAGCAAACATTAAATTTGCTGATCGTGAAGTTAAAACATTTCTATTTCGTGACAGAGAGAGAAATCGAGATAAAAGATTGATAGATACATAAATAGCTTGGTGATTTATATTTATTACAAGATAATAGGCTAGTAACGACATCGATCGTGACGCTTAATAACTTAGACATCTAATTATCGACAGTTATACTCAACGATATATTAGTATAGACGGATTTTAATGAAGCGTTGCTATAAATCGAAAAGATCTCCCATGAAGATTTCATGTTCGAGCCTCAGCGATAAAAAAACGAAAAGACCTCTTTATTCTTATTAATTTCATCTGCAATCCATGTGCTATCAATTTATCAAACATTCTCGCGCCCGCTGCTAGTCCGCGTAGACAAGAATAAATTATGTACGTAAAAAGAATAGAACAAAAGAGACGAGGCGACCATTTATCTCGGCTCGCGTATGAAATTAAGCCTTTTGAATATCTTAGCGTGCGATAATAATAATAACAGGAGCCTTTTTATTTTTAAAATTATTAAATATGAACGAAATTTGTCTCCAAGCTCGCATCATCATTATCACGCTGAAGAAAGTTCACGATGGAATTAAGGCTTTTCATGAAACTGGATGCGCACTTTCGTTGACTGCTGGCTGAACAAGATAGACTTAAACACTCAGGAAATATTCAAATGTCATCCGTCCATTTAAATTCTGCGGTGAAGTTAAACGAACTGTAAGCTCATATAATTATTTGACAAATTAACAGCTGAGAAAAAAAATTTACTAAAAATTTAATTATATATCTCACACATTTTTCTGTTTTAAAATACGCGACGCGATGTTTAATTTTTTATCGAAGAAGATTTACTGATAACGTGTTTTATCGCAAGAAAAGAATATAAATGTGATATTAAAAGCTTTCTTAGCTGCTCTAGAGCTATTAATCAGAAATTACTAACCTGAAATAATTAAGATAATCAAGCTAGCATTGCAAATCTGAAAATATCTCGGATAAATGGATAAATGATGGCTGCGTATTGTAAACGAGGAAAAAGTACACATGTCCGTGACTTGACGTATGTCAGGACGGCTTAAGCGTTTGTGCTGCGTGTCATTGGCGTATATCGTAATGTAACTTTAATCGTTGACCCTGTAACGTCATGAGAGATGCGGCTGGCCTATATTTTTCGCAGCGTAAGCTTTCCTCGTTGTCGACATTATCACCCTCGTTCTTCTCGCTCATGTAGGCTTTGTTGGATGGACCAGTGGTCGCCTAAGCGCCGCATACACACACACACACATACAATACGACCTGTATCACTTATTTGCGGACCATTTTCTTCGACATAAAGGAACAGAATCTCGAGGCCGGTTCTGGGCGGGTGCTCAAGGGCTGGGGATCCGGGGAACGGGGGAGAACTGATGGCACCGGGATGCCCCATCACGGACGCAAACACTCGCCCTGTCGTGATTGCGCGGCCGCGTCTCATTTATTATTCACCTGGCTTCCAGCGTCGCGTACGCGACCACCTACCATCTGGTTCCAACCTAATGCGCTGGAGGCTATCTGCCTCTTTCTCACTCGGCGGTCTAAGAATGTCTTTGCATCGACGAAATTATTCCTAACTGATAGTTATTCTTTTCTTCTTTTGTGTAATATTAAAAAGACTATAATGATTATTAATAATGAACAATTATTTAATGACGAATAATTATTATTATTTATAATTAGTTTATAAAGAAATGAATATTGTTAATGAAAGATAAAATAAAATAAAAACGAAATATTAATAAAGTTTGCCGATAATGATTAATTATTTATCATTGATACACAGCGAACGGCATTTATTTCTTTTGAAAAAAAAAAAAAATTTTCATCTGTTATATAGTTAGTAGTTTAAGTAGAATTTCTTTCTCGATAACAAATTATCAACTACTTAATTAATTAATATAAAAATATGTATGTTAAATGCAAGAGTTATTTATTTAATAATTGTAAAACTTTTCGAGTTAAAAATCAACCTAAAATATTTAATGACTGTCTTTTCTTCTGTCTCCCCCGTCCATTTCACTCTCTTTTGATTGGATGAAATTGACTTGGGATTGAATCGTATGTGTTGCAGTTGCAGTGGAAGCACGACTACCACCGTGACAAATAACGTGGCACTCTCACCTCCGGATTCTGGAAGGATATCAAACACGGAGGCGCAAGTAGATCAGGACGGCGTGGCGGCCCTTCACAGGATCCTTTGCGCCGAGAGCTTCGCCGAGAAGGAGCGCCGACTGTCGGAGATGATCCTGCAGTTGCAATTGCTTAGGGAGCGTCTGGTACAACAGCAGGATCAATCGAAGGTAGACCATCTTTTAATGCATGGGAAGACGTAACTGAATTATATTTATAAATATCGTCTTTTATAATGCGACGTGTGCGCTAAATATCTTAAATATAAACGCTGCAACGTATTAAATTATGAATAATTGAAAATTAAAAATTTTCACAAATTAATCTGCCTGAATTGAGGCACAGAAAGACGAAAATTAAAAAAAAAAATGACAGAATATTATATAGAAAAATTTTAATTTCAAAACCTAAGACGACCACGGATATACGCAAAAACGGATCCGTGTGAAGCTGGCCCCCCAATATTAAAAAATCGATTTTTTTCTTCATGCATTCGTTTGCTCACGAATACTCAGTTGAAATTTTCGTTTGCTCACCCTTAGTTCAAAAGATATACGAAAATTAAATTTTGATATCGAATTAAAAAGTCTTTTTTTTTTGGCATCCGTTTGCTCATCGTTTGCTCACAAATCTTTTAAACTAAGGGTGAGCAAACAAAAATTCCAACTGAGCATTCGTGAGCAAACGATGAGCAAATTAATGCATGAAGAAAAAAAAATGATTTTTTAATATTGGGGGGCTAGTGTGAAGTTGACCCCCCAAAACATAATTTTCGTATATCTTTTGAACTAAGGGTGATCAAACGAAAATTCCAACTGAGCATTCGTGAGCAAACGAATGCATGAAGAAAAAAATCGATTTTTTAATATTGGGGGGCCAGCTTCACATGGGTCCAAAACGGTTTTGTTGAAATATCTAAAAATTTAGCTAGATATACAGATCTAAAAATAATTTTGTTGGACAACTAGAATAATTATGTAAAACATCACACTGATTGCTAGAATATCAAAACAAAAAAATATTTTTGTAGCACTATTTATCATGCTTGAAATTCCTGTTTTGATGGTCCATTCAAATTCCGTTTAGATCTATATCTAACTAAAGGCGGCAGATTTGAACTCAATGCCCTAAAATACATTGCAACAAAAGCAATGTGTTTCCTTTTTCTACACTAAAAATTATTCAAAATTTGTGAATTAATGTAATGAAAGCACAGTGCACTGTAACAGTTATATAATTTCTGATGGATTGTCCAATTACGTCACATCATGTGGGATATCGTTTACGATTAATAGAGGAAAAAATAGAACGCGTGGCCGTGACGAAATAGAGAATGACGGATCAAGCTGTGTCTCAATATAAATCGCCAGCCAGCGTATGTTGATTGACGAGGGAAAGTGCATCGATTACCGCGGAATCATAATTACGCGGTTGAATCGCGGTCGTGCAGAAATATCGCAGCAGACAGCGATAGAAAAATGAGAAACCCAAGTTTCCAGCGACGCGACGCGATGACCGGTATTGCCGTTACGACCAACTTGGTATATGTTTCCGTTTTAAAAAGACACACCGCGCGATAAAGCGAAGCATTCTCGCGACTCCGACGACTCGTCCCCGGCGAGGATTGTAAGAATAATTCATAATGTCCGCGTGCACGCGCTCTCTGCAAACAACATAAAAATTCTACGCGCGTTCCTTCCCGCGCCATCGGAATGTCAAGCCCGTATTCTTCTGCTTAAAAGCATCTCCGCGATGTTCCTGACAATAACGTCAAGACCTCCCTCTCTCTCTCTCTCTCTCTCTCTCTATCTCTCTGTGTTATTACCGTACTAATAGCGGCCAGTCCGTTGCACCTCCGCGAGTAACAGTACACCTTTGATGCGCCTGCATCACGCCAGACTGCAATCCGCGAGCGCGGCGCATCGGGCGCGAATGTTCGGGCACAATGAGATCTCATTGAAATCGCTCCGGCCTGCGTATCGGATTCGATAACCGCATCGAGATTAGTATCACCTTCCGTCTCATGGCGATGACTCGATACTTCGCGCAGCCTGAAAAAGCGCGGGTCATCGCGTGGCTGCGGCGAAACGCAACCACGCCGCCCGCCGCCCGCCGCCACTCGGGGGAATCACGGGAGACCGGAGGAACCTGTCTGCCTGCAAAAATGCGAGCGCGTGCAGATAATGCCCGACGTGTATTACCGTTATTATGCCAGTCATTTACGTGCTGTGGAAACGATGTTTCTTCCCCGATGTCCCGCTAAATTCACCCGCCGGCGAAATTCTACGAATGCATTCGCGTAAATATCCGTCATGTGCGCGCGGCAGGTATAAGAGGCCGCGCGGTGCCTGAATATTAATATTCGGAATTTGGGAGGAGAGTACGACGGTAACAACATCCGTTGTGCCGTAAACAACATCTCGAAATATCCCGGAGATCCTGCGAACGGTCGATTATGATCCGCAAAGCGGAATGCGGCGGCGACGGACAAGTCGCTGACACATTTTCAATTATATTGATTTATATTTAATTATATACCCGCAAGAAGAGAGAAACGCACGCAAAATAAATGTATTCTCACGGGGGGGACGTTTGATTATTTAAAGCGTCTGCATTTTCAGAATTCTTTGAACGAAATTTAATTTATTTGAACTATACATAATAATAATATTGTGACATATAAGCAAAAATTTCATTTTTCATGTTAACAAATTACTCTGTAAATGAAGCGTAACAATTAAATTTGTAATTACAATTTAACTCTTTGTATTTAGAAAAGTAGTGTTGTACGTTCAATGCATACTTAATTTACATATTTAGAATATATCTGTTGTCATTCCGTTTTCGCACTTGATCTAATCTACAATCAATAACGCGAGATTATTTCCATAACATTTGTGAATGGATATATCTAATGTTAGTTGGATATATCTAATATTATATCTAATGTCGTTAGATAATTAAAGCCGGGAGAAAGGGAGAGAGAAGCGGGAGTCAGGAGTTGTTACGATCGTCTGCTGCAATTGCACCAATAATTGAAATCCTCAGTCAGAGAGACGCGTAATAACTACCGGCAATAACGTTTTAACGATTCGAGAGAAGGAAGATAAGGAAAGTGCCAATCTCTGCGCAAGAAAAATAAGTTTTCCATATCTCAGCGTTTCCCGTTTAGAGTCGTATATCTTAATAATCGCGTGACGATAACCTGATAGGTTCGATTTAAGAACATCTAAAATCCAGAAAAATTTGTCGAGTCGATCTACAAGTTTTCCATTCGATGATTAATCGGCGTGTCCGACAAACCGGTCGGGGACGGTAACTGAAATGTCAGTTACACTGTAACATAAGTAAAAGCTGTCTGATTCGCTGGAAAATCTCCAACGGGCGAGAGATGGACTTTGCGAGGAGAGTGATCTCCGATGAGATCCTCTAGAGAGGTATAGAGAATGTTCTGTCGCGTCCGCCATTTCATCGGCGCGGAGAGAAAACGCGTTTGTCGGCGGCGTTTGCGCGCGGCGGGCGCCTCGAGTTTAGCCGACGACGTTAAAGCGGAAATGCAACGACGGCGGCGGCACCGAAAGGGAGGGGGTTGGGGGCGAAGAGAAGCGTAGAGAAAGCGGCGGTAGGGCGGCGGGAGGGGAGGGTGAGGCGGGTGAGATTAGGAGCGAGCGGGCGTACGAGGTAGATAGGAGCGCGCGAGAAAGAGGTAGGTGGAGTAAAAAGGCGACGAGAGAGATAGAGCGAGAGACGAGAAAACGTAGGCGAGGAAGGCGGTAGTCTCGATGTTCTCCTCCTCTTGGATCGCGGAGGGCGTATAGTAATGTTCGAGTTGGCAGACTCGGGGTCGAGTGGGGGTCTCTCCCTCCGTTTGTCTGTCTCTCTCCTCCGTTGTACACCTTTCCACCTGTTATGCGACGCCGTGCCATGCTGCGTTGGCACAGGTGTGCGCGACCGCGTAGTCAGCGACAAGGCCCGCACGCTCTCCTCGATCTCCTCTTCATCTCTAGTCTCTCTCCCACCTCTCTCTCTCCGACCTTTCTCTTCCACCTTTTCGTATCTCTTGTCTGTGTCGCGCTCTCTTTCTTTCTCTTTATTCCATGCACCACCGGCTCTCTCGATTCCTGTCTTTCCCAGCGAACGAGCAGGCCGATCGCGCGTGGGCGGCGAGAGGATCGCCGCGCGTTCTTCCCCTCTATAGCCCGGGGCGCGCTTTCATGATCCTGCCTATACGTTCGGCTGTGCACCTGCAGCAGAACTGTCACGCCCAGTAGCTCCGATCACAGCCGACCTGCTGCTGCACCGCGTAGACTTTCTCCCCGAGTCGCGTATACTCTTCTATCTACGCCAAAGGCGCCGCGCGCCGTTTCTACCACGGAAAATTCTACTTCCGTGTACTCATCGAGCATGTGATTTTTATGCAGCATGAATATAAAACAATATGAAACATGTATCCGAGGGAAAATCCAGTCGTAAACAAACACTCAGCGGTTCAAAAGGTTTTCATTTTGCCTGGTCAAAGATGTTTGAGTACACTCAGGCAGGCAGGACAGTCTCTTTGCGAACGAAATTTAACCCCTTCCTCCCTCGTCTTTCCCCGCGGAAACGTACGCAAAAAGCAAATTATCTCCTCTGTGTATGGCGGACGCGTATATTTCTCTGAAATAAATTTTCGTTCCTCATAAATTACCAACTTGCCAAACACGCGACGCAGCTGCGCGTGAAATTAGTACATTAACACGTTTCGCTGTTACTACTTTTACATATTTTAATAAGAATTATGGTTAGCGCGTATTACCAATGAAATACATGCATTAACCGCGTGCGAAAATCTTCATCATGTGGCGCGATTCCGGGAAAAAATCCGCGGTTGGAAATTTCAATTTTTGAAATCTAAACAACCCTTGCTCATCTAAACAGACTTGTAACACACTCGATAACGCATTTTGCGGAATTTTATTTCATTAGTCTTTAATTTTATCTCCCCTGCCAGTTTGAATATTATTATAACGCTGCGCCGTGGGTAAAAACGTATGTAGATATGTAACGAGTCAGCTTCGTTACGTGCGCACTTCGTAACAAAATATTTTTTTTTCAAGAAATCCAAGGAGAGATTGAAATGGTGACGGGTATAAGTGTTCCTACAAAAACGAAAATGCGATCGAAATTTGCATGCCGTGATTAACGCGACGTAACTATTATATATTCAGGACGATATCGTTAGATTTCTCATTAATCATCAGGATATACAGGCGAATATGTAATTATGTAAATAACTGTCAACTTTTAATTATGCTTCGCCAATGACTTTCGAATCGCAACATATTAAGTAACTTGTTTATTAAATTCTTCCATCAAGATTTTCGATTCAACTATTATATTATAATTTATGAGGGACGATAAAAATATTATATAAATACATTAGTACGCAAATATCGTATTGTGTGTGTGTGACATCAGTAAACCGTGTAATAATCCATGTATGCGACGACAAACAGTAGTTTCTGGACTACATTAATATATCGTATGTGTGCACATTGTAAAATCATGTATTTGTATGCTCACGTTATTATTATTTCACATATTTATCTATCAGAGATGTATAATCTGTCGCACAATATCGTTATTACGTGCGACAACATGGTCCACAAAGGCGGGGCAAAACTGCACGAGGGCATCGCGTTTTGCGCATCAGGGCCGACAGAGGGGCGTGCGGCGCGGCGCGGCGGCTCGGTACGGGGCGGACGCGCGCTGCCTGTATTCCATACTTGCGTGTGTACGTCCATATCCATTTGTCCATTTGCGTATCGGCCGACGCTTTATGGGAATTAGCAGTGCATTGTGGACCACCGGTGGGCGGGCTGTGTGTGCACCGGTGCACGAGACGCGACCGCAGGCTCGGCCACCCCCGCGATCCGATGGCGGCAGCGATTGCGGCGGGATATACACATAGGATCGAAGGGGATGGGAGAGAGAGAGAGAGATGGACGAGAGACACAACAGTTACGGACAGAGGAAATAAGAGGGAATTTTGCTCCCCGTGACTCTCAGAGAGAGGGGGATGATTCTCCCTCTCTCTGTGTGTACCACTGTTTGTCAATACGCAAGCGATATGATCACCAAGTATAATCACCGGCGGACCCGAGAGAGCGGCCGGGCTTTCTGTCAATAGAATGCTACTTTGTGACCTCCCTCGCGCCCATCGACCCCCGCTTCCGCTCTTCTCCCTTTTCTACCCCCCCTCCCCCTCCCCCGTCGACTCCGCGTCACGCCGCTTATATATTGTATCAAATGCATCCGAGCGTCCGCCCTCTCTGAAGCACATCGTCG
Organism: Cyphomyrmex costatus; assembly: GCF_001594065.2. Classification (NCBI taxonomy): domain Eukaryota; kingdom Metazoa; phylum Arthropoda; class Insecta; order Hymenoptera; family Formicidae; genus Cyphomyrmex; species Cyphomyrmex costatus. The sequence continues at coordinate 4,263,732 of NW_017277774.1, forward strand.
CTCGTAAAATCCGTATCGACCACAAACCGGTAATGTGTACATACACGCATTCAACCCACGCGTACGCGTGGCGAGGGGGAGAGAGGGAGGGGGGGGGGAGAGAGAGGAATTCATAGAAACATGCACGAAAGCCCGTGGAATCGACGTGGACCGCGTACCGGGCCGCGTTCCGTGCCGTCGAACAAAAGTGTGCCCTCCGTTCTGCATATTTACGTAACGTGCGTTCCCGTTGCCGCGTTATATACAACCCCCCCCGACTGTTTTTTTTTTTTGTGCGCGAGTTCACCTCGCGCGTGAGCGGCTACAAAGGGAATCGCACGGTGGGTATCGCGGCCATTGCGATCGGGAATTGCGTGTACGCGCGTGTAAAAACGACAAAACTATTACTTACGTTTATACGGTAATTACAGTGCGAAAGCCACCTCGCAATTCATAATTAGCGCTTGTTCTCGGTATAACGCGGTATTTAATAAACTGATTAGCTGGCATTTCATTAGACAACACCTCCTTACATACGATAAATAAAATGAAGTAAGATTTGTTCGAGCCGTGCGCTTTATAAGAGTTTATGTCGCAGCACTCTGTATGCAGGAGCAATTATATCTGGATTACAAAAAGTAATTATCACGTTGAAAATGTCATAGACTGATAAAATTGATTCGACTCGTATTGCGACACGAGACATTAGTGCATTGCGTAAGAAAAATATGATTAGTAGCGCGTTTAATTATGACATTATATAACGTAATTTTTCAATAGAAAATTTCCGAAACACAAAAGATTGTTATTTTCTATGTCTTTTATCGCGTGTCTTTATACATTTCTCTCGAATTTTATTTATCACAAAGAATTTAATCGATAACTGTTTCCGCATAATAAGGTTTATGAACTTTGTTTTTCGTCGTCACTTTGTTCGCTTTTCATGTTCAGTCATCCATCGTCATCCTCGTTGCGATGCTTACACCTCGCTTACGTCATATCTCCCTGTATATACGGTTTGCACCCCTGCCTTCGCTAACGAAGCCTCCGCAAAGTGCGCATTATCACCGCGTCGTCGTGTCGTCGCAGTGATTTTTGCAGAGCGCGACTCGGTCTGCCGTTAAACAGGCTAAACGAGCGCGGTCGCGTTTTTGCTCTTGCCTCTCCATCTGCTTTACGAGAGAGACGCCGACTTACGCGCGCATTCGCGTGCGAATGCCTGTCCTCCTTTCGTTCAGTTCATCCCCCGAACTTGTCGGGCGAGCAACCAGGCGGGAGATTGTGGCTCGAGCTACCGCGGAGAGACCTGGTCGACGTATCTTTTCGAGCGATCAAAGAATTACCGTGGAATTCGAGTGGTAGGCCGACAATGTTTGCCGTTTGATCATGGGGCAACGATGCGTGACACTCTGGGCGTCCGCGTTACTTCATGCTGTATCGCACCGCGCTCCCCGAACTTCTGGACATTCGTGTTTGCAATTTGTGTTACACAACATGCCTTTTTGCCCGCTCTTGTGAATTGGAATGATACGTAGAAAAATAAATTATTAATTTAACATCTACTAGGGTCAATTAATTAAAATTATATATATAACGTATATCGAGAGAAAATTTTCTGTACAAAAAGCGTATTTATGTTATTATCTTAATGCGAAATACTAATCTAATAACAAATTTATTGGTATGTGTATCATAATTTAAATATTTTTAATCTCACTCTTTAATATACTTGGTTACACGTCCAAGTTTTTGCAGCTTGTAAATTTGTTTCTTATTAGTTTGATAAGAATTTTTTAATTTAAAATAGTGACTTGCTGCATTTCAATGATTTTATCTAAAATCAGCCTTGCTTGCATAAAACTATAAATATCGCTCTCTCTCTGTTAGACATTTTATAGCGTAATATATATATATATATATATAATCATGAATATATTAATAATTCTCTTTTATCAGCTTTTTCTTTCCCTCTTTCTTCTGCCACTCTCGTTCTTTTGTGTCATTACAACTATACCTCACTGACTCTTTTCGTTTTTTCTCACTTTTTCTCTTTTTTTTTCTCTCGCGTTCTGCTCTGGTCTTTCTTCGCTTAATTTTATCCGTTCTCGCCTTCTCGGATTTGTACCTCCAATACCTCTTCCGAAGACCGTCTCGTATCCCCGTCATGTTGTAATGCAAGTAATTGCGACTGATCCCATTAAATTCACCGATTGATGTCACTCACTCAAATCCTGTTTCTCTCTTTCAATTATTCTATTTTATTTGATTTTGTTTACTCATAGCAATTTGCTTTTATCCTTTCTTGTGTCTCAGCGATATGATTGTTACCGCTTTTAAATTATTTTAATGGTGGAGCATTTAAAAGAAGACGATGACAATATTTCACACAAAGATGATTTAGATTATTATACTAAAAATAGAGATTGAAATGTGCTCGTAGGTATTATACTGATAGCATATACCTCAATCTCGAAAAAAATTCCGTTAAAGGATTTACGTGTAACTGGAAGGATGCGTAGTAAATAGCACGACGTTCACATTGAATCCAGAAATACGTAGCTGGCGTAAAAATTGAAAATGCCTGTGCTGCAATAATTGAAGGTTTGAATCGAGTTTATTGGCGCCAAAAGCGTTCGCGTTCGGTATCCGATAAAATTGAATTACAGCTTGAAAAAAAAAAAAAAAAAAAAAAAGAACGATACTTGTAACCCGGTCGCTGCTGCGTTCTAGGTATCGAAAGCTGATCGGGGATCATCGGTGTAAAACGCGTTCAATCAGCTCCGTATATACGTGCATTCGAACGCCCGGCATATCGGAAGTAATACTGCACTCCAAAAATCGACGATGCGATTACGCGCGTACCTGTTTTCGTATTTTTTAACCGTAACTGCAGCGAGACCCGACCTGTTATTCAACGTCCGATTGAATGACTGTGACAAGGCATAATTCGTTTTATTTTCCAATACATTGCTGCATGTAGTTTCCGTCTCGTTTCCTTCCCGCCGACTGCCCTTTCTCTGTCTCGCGTATAACGTAACGTATAACATCACGTGTGATCGTTATTATTATCAATATAAATGTCAGGCGTGTCAGTATCTCATTAATACAAATATATTGCACCGGGTGGCTTTTTTTTAAACATCTATCATGGTCGGTAGCAATGCCTTGCAACTTTATACCTACATTAACGCAACGATGATTATGGTCGCGCATTAAATAAGCTTCCTATATATGCCGTAGAATGTAAATATGTAGATAATTATTCCAAGTTGAGAAAAATCAGAAGGAAAAACAAAAGAGAGACGCTATCTTGAACTAGATATCTATCGTTTTTCGCTTTGTTTGATATTGTCACACACACGTATACACGCGCGTGCATCATATTGTATCTATGATTTAGTAAATTATTTTAGTGTAGTGTAAGGAAATCAATATGTTGGATTTGTTGCTGCTGCTCACGTTTTACTGTTTCAGTTTTTCTGTGTATCATGTAGGTCATGTCCTAATTCTAACAGATCTACCTTTTTTTATTTCTTGTTCATAAAATAGATGGAATTCAAGGTAATTGATTAAATAAACATTTTTAAGGAATTATGTACTATAATTGTTATATACAATTTTTTTATCACTTCTAATGTATTGCACTCTTTACTCTTTATTCTTTGGTTAAACACGTCCATGGAGTTTTAACGGAACAATTAAACGTAACGGAGATAACGATTTAAAAATTATGAGTTTATTATTAAATAGGATTAAAAGCCATCCTTCTTGCATATTATATGTTATTGTGGGAATTGCTTATATCCTTGTGATACTTGAGTGTTTCCAACTTCGAGACCACTGATGGCTATTATATTAATTACGAAATAATTATGTCGTCGGGTGGACGCTTTAAGTCACGTCTTACATGAAGGGTACGGGGAATAGTAAGCATATTAATGCAACCAGGACGTTGTCTGGACCACTCGACTACGACATTACACGAACCCTCTTACGCTTGTCTCCTTAGCCGCTGCTGCGCCGGCACCTCATTCTCTGATTTTCCACAGCGAGAGAAAGATCTCTCGTAATTATTTTTCTCATTAACGTGCCCCATTGTTTGTGCGCGTGACAGCGGTATCGGTAACCACCCCACCGTGTCTTCATTAAATTCACGCGTGAAACGAAGCGTCAATCCAAAGGCGAGATTTCGCGGACGCTTCGTGGTTAACGAGCGCGGTATGAGATCAACTTAATCACTGCGTAATAATATCCATTCGAGGGGAATTGTCGTATAATGTGTCATTAAGGATTTTGAACGTAAAATAAGAAAAATAATTTAAGATTCTAGAGTAGTAATTTTATTTTATTCTTACATCACACATATAATTTTACAACAAGTTTTTAACACAAAAATGTTTCTTAACAGTGTTATTGTTAAAAGAGTACAGATAAGAGGGATATGGGATAATTATCTTTGCCGGTTCTCTTCAGAGAGAAATCTTCACCCTGAAAAAATGACTCACCGTGAATATTCGCGGATGTTCGAGCGAATCGTCGCGCCTCTGCAGCCTCCGTCATTCTTATCTAACAGCGGCCCCCACCTTAGACACGGATTGTTAACTGAATCCGGGAGCCGGCATTGTTCGAGGGTACCGAGCGCGTAACAGTGGCCCATTGTATTCTCTCGGACACGTCCGTCGGCTTCTCTTCTGTCTCCGATAGCTTTTTCTCTCGTTTCGCGATCCGCCACTCGTCACCGTCGCGACTGATTGTCTTACGACTCTTCATTGTGACTTTATAACTCGCGGGTATTGTCCCGCGTTCGATTGTCGAGCAACGTAAATTCTTTCCCGAGTCTCGGTCCGTCTCCTTGTATTTTGATTCGCTCATTTTGACAACACACCAACATGTGGCCGCTTATCGAGGATATCGGTTCCCTTCGGAGCGAGCAGACGCGCCTTTAAGGTCTAAGCTTTCACGAGGTCGCGGCCGCAGCGGCGGCGGATATACCTAATGCGCGTTTCGACCGCGGAGCCGAGAATAGTTCAAAGTAAATACCGTGCTGCGAGTGGTGCCTTCTAATCTTCTTCTCCTTCTTCCACGGGCGATATTCTGATTGCATTATGACCTGGCCTCGAACAGACGCGGCTCCTCGAGATGGTTATTCCACTGACGATGCTGATGTAACGCGCGCGGATTGTCGCCGGTGGTAAGTGGCAGTGTCTGGTTAACCAACTTGACTCGTAAACGGTCGCACCGCAGCGATCACGTTGTTAATCATGTCATCGGAGTGCAGCTCCAGAATGGCAATGCGGCATCGTGAAGCTCCATGGGGAACGGAAGAAATCCATTTTTTTTTTTTAAATAATGTTGCTTGCGCGCGAATTTATTAAATTAAAGAATTCACGGAAAGAACGATTTTGTTGAAGTGTCTGAAAATTTAGGTAGTTACAGTTTGAAAAAATAAATAATTTTATTGGGCAACAAAAATAATTATAAGAAGCTCAAGCATAACAAAGCTGTGAAAAGTTTTATTATTCTAGCAATCAGTATCTAGTAATTAAATGTTCTATAACATAATTATTTTGATGATTTAACAAACTACTCTACCTAGAATTTTAAACATTTGAGCAAAGTCATTCTAGTGTATAGTTACGAAAAAATTGATACATTTAAAGGAATATACAATTTCTTTTCTAAAATCAATAACAAAGATTTATCTTTTAATTTTTATTGCTTTGTTTCTGTTTGAAATTTAAATCGAAAAGTTTTTTTCAATTAAATCAATTTAAACTAAGCGGTTAAACTTTAAGTTAAACTAATTTTTTTACATTAAACGAGAGTTAATTTTCTACAAAACAAAATATAACTCAAAGCAAATAAATCGAATCAATTAATTTTCTTTAACATTACAAATCACTAATGGTCGAAGAGAGAAATTGATAATTTCCCATTCTTGTTATAGAAAAGTTATTTTGGTATTATTTCAATTTTTTGTATCATCAAAATTATTTGCATTATATTCACATTGTTAATCTTTTGTACTACATATTATATCTAATATAAAAATGAAAAAAATTTAAATGATTAGCGGAACCAAAATGGTCAAGTCATTGATGAATGATGATTCTAGTGTTAATTAAGAAATGTACAACCAATATGATAGAAGTTATTTGATTATTTGTTATTACGCACATTAATAGCTTGAATCTACATTTAGAACTTATAATACTTGCAAGTAATAACCGCAGATCGAATATACGAGGGCTTCTACAAATTCGCTGAGATAGCTACTTCGGAAACGGAATAATTGAGCGCGACAATAGGTAGACATTTCGGCCGCGATATTTAAATCTAGATATATCTCACAGCAATCGTGAGGACTACAGAATGAAGTAGAAGTAGGTACCCGGCGGGCATTGAGTGCAGTTATACTTGTAACTTGGACGGCGACCCCGTGAGAGAGAGGAAGAAAGAGAAAGAGAGAAGAGAGCAGCCCGTGAGCGCTGCAGTAGTAAGAACTCTGCCGCGCGCGTGGATGTGAATGAGCCCCGCAGCTGCTACATTCCTATGTGCCATCACCGCGATTTCCTCTTCCATTTTCTTTACCCTCCTCCCCGAATATTCTGGTTAGGTCGCGCGAGAGAGGTCCACGTTGAATTGCGCTCGAGTCGGTGCGCAAATTTGCTCGAATCGTATATATACTCCGCCGTACGGCGCAATTTCATTGTGTCGACGCGATCTTCAGAAAAGTGCATCTCAGGCAGTCGAGATTGCGTAAGTGCAACGTAATTGCGGTAAGAGCAAATTCTGGGACATGGAATGCTCCAGATGATATTATGATGATTAATGATGCTGTCATTTTCATGATGAAACTATTGTGCGATAATTAAATATATGGAGTATTAAATTGATAAACGATACATTTCAAACATTTATAATTCATTATTTGCAGTTTTAATAAATTACAGAATCTTTTAGTTAATTATTGCCTAAAAGCTTAAGTAAATAAAATGTATTTAATGTATAAGTTGTAAGAAAATCATTGACTATACATGAATTAAATGCTCTATCTAAAGGGTTTTGAAAATCGTAGTATAATCGAGAGAAGCAGATAATTCTTCATATAAAAGTAATTTAAAAGTATAAAATACATTTTTTAATTGATAAAATAAATACATTATTGAAACTTATTGCGTTATTTTAAACTGTAATTGTGAAAAAAATGTTTGATTGAAAATGGACGAGCAAGAAAATTCGAATTCGTCCATTTTCAATCAGAATTTTAATTAATTCAATCAGACGTTTTTCTCAGAATACCAAATGCAAATTGACACATAGGAATAGCGGTAAATAATCAGATCATGCAAACTAAGCAGAATGTAGCTAATTAAGTGCGTATTGTAATGAATATTCAAATTCAGATTTTTTTTTTAAACAGAACTGCATACGAAAAATTACCTCCTTCTAAAAATCATCGGTTGTACCACAATTTCTAGAACATCCTGTACAGATAATAAAAATAGTTATTTTAATTAAAATTATAGTCGATTTTACAAGCGTTACGTAATATTATTTTGTACTTCGCAACAATAGCGTTGTTACAGCTTGCTGCCGTGGATATAGTTCATAAAATTATCAATCCATATTCGTGTTCGAAATAGGTCGGTAGTAGGATCCACGCGTATTTCTGGTGCGTCGCGCGTGTCGTGCGAATCTTTATTTCGGTTTTCACGTTTCGGCGGCGCGTGCACGCACGGGAGCGCGGGACCTGAGCGTCCGCGCCGGGATAAATATCGCATACCTCTGTGGAATGTGCGGTGCGAAGATGCCGATATCAGCTTACGGTACATACGATTACGCGGTGCGTGAATGGGTCTTTTTGGAGCACGCGATCCTTACAAGCCACTTACTCGCTCTGATATAGATGCGGGTTATCTCGCATTCCACTTTATTAAGATAATAAACGATTTAAAACATACATTTTGCACTACATTACGTTGCATTAAAAAATGCGTAATTAAAGCGGCCGGAAGTCATTCATTTAACTTAATTGAACTTAATCGAACGTGTGAAATAATAAATGAATTTAATAAATTATTTGTGTGTTACAAACGTGTCGGATTATCTTGTAATAATTAAGCTTATGTTACGCAATATGATAATTGTCTACAATTAGAAGTCGTAACTACAATTGCATCGTGCATCGAATTGCATTGTACGTTGTACTGTATAAATTCTGTTAAATTCGAAAATATTTAATAATGTGATATATATAATTAATTCTTCCTTTATAAAGAAATTGTGAAGAATTTTAACTTGGAGGCCAAACCAAAGGATGTCCCACGATTTTTTAATAGTCGTCATTGAATAAATGACGTTCTCTGTGTGTTTTATAATTTTATGCGCATGTCATCTTCTTGGAATCCAAGGATAATTCTTTATCCTTCATTTGCTAATTCTGACATAATGAATTAACGAACGATGAACGATATACAATTATAGGTAGCAGCTTTATGTTACAGCAACATTAAAAAATTTAATGTATACTGAGATTTAGGCGTTCCGGGATTTTTCAGAAAGACGGTTTATCAATTTTATTATTACATAAACAGCAATTTTTTTGTTAATAACTTGTAAAATTTGGATATTTTAAGTACATAAAAGTATGATATTAAATTAAACAAAAATAAAAATGAATTAAAAATTTCGAAGAATGATTCAACTCTTCTTCGAAATTTTTAATTCATTTTTATTTTTTTACTTTTTAGTTTAATATCATATTTTTTTACCTTCATATATGCTCAATATACACAAGATTTATTTTTAGGTAGCAAGTTTAATTGATAAACTGTTTCTGTGTAATTTGCACTTTTGAGTGCTTAAAATTTTGAAGATAACTTGTATAAATATCACATTTATATTTACTTGTAAAACATGAGGTCACGAATTATTGATCAATAATTGTAAATAATCTTTTTCTTTTTCTTTCTTTGAACGCTTCATTGAGCGTTCTCCTCTTTGACAACGGAATTCTTGCACAATCTACTTCCACTCGTACAATGTATGTGTCGGCAATACGATGAATTAGAATCGCGGTTACGCCGTTCAGTCAGGAGAGGAGCAACGACGGGGTGCACCGTGGCACGTGCATCGTACATTATTCTCGTTTCTCGAGTGGCCGGGTCTTGGGTCTCCCTTGCAAAGAGAGTGTCGAGCACGAAAGAAGAAAGCGGATTGGAGCAAGCTGAAAGATACACGACGAATGTGTGTAAGACTGAAAACGAAAGAATGAAATAAGGCCTTGCCATGCGCGCACCACACAACGTATATAAAATTAATTAAAGTCGACGAATACGAAGGGAGTTGCGTATTGTATTTATCCCAACGACGGAGAGCGCAACCGGACTGTAGGGTAAAGGTGTATAGAGATATGCATTCTCGTATTGTCGTAGTCATCGATCTTCTTCCATCATCTGCTTTTTGTCCCTTTTCTCTTCATCGTACGCGCCCCACTTTATCTTATTCCAATACCTCTCGCCGGGATCATCAAGCGGAAGTGTTGGATCGCGATCATGTGGACGTCGAGTAGTAAGTTTATCTTGTTAGGAATTAATAACGTTTCGATTGATGTTTAATATAGAAGAATAATAGTCAAGGTATCTCTTGGTGTTCTAATTCTCAGCGATTTAGTTAAAATTGGCAGAAATAAAAATGCTGTTTAAAATAATTTTCTTTATTATAAATATACATCTTGTGCAACAAAATGTAAGATTTTTTGATTCTATAAGATTTGTAAACATTTATGTATACATGTAAATGTATACATAATGTGTACGTATAATATCAGAGTTGCCACAGACCTGAAAAATCGAGAAAAATGAGGGAAAAATATAAAAAAGCCTGAAATTGTTAAATTTGCTCACAATTCCCTTAAACTGTTTTTATTCCAAATAATTGTTATAATTTTTTAAATATTATGTTATATATCTGATGTTTATAGTTAAATACGTTCAAAACTCACGCATTTTAAACGATCATGCAAGCATATAACGTTAAAATGTATTAAAATATCTAAAATGTATAAATATCTATATTACACACACGTTTTAATAATAATTTTTATATTTTATTTAGACTGTTATTTTGGATCCGAAACATTGTTAGAATAAAAAAGCTCACTGTTACGGATTTACATGAATAATCCGAAAAAATATCAATTGTTAAAAAACGTTTCCAAATTTTGGGTCTGGATGGAGTGTATATATATGTATACATATATAAAATATACTATACATAGATAATTATATATAATATAATATTAAAAATATATACGTATGTAAGCTGATCTTACATAAAAGTAAAATTATGTTATTGCCATTAACTTTACGAAAAAACAGCGATGTTACGATGGTAAAACTGTACTGGAACACACTTCCGTTTTTTTTTTCGCGTTACCGCAAGCATGATAGTTTTAGCTACACTGCAACGACCGATTCGCTCGACTGCGCGGTATTAAAGACTTACGAGAAAAAAATAATACGCTGTACTCTTTCTTTTAACCCGTCGGAAACGATACTCCCTCATCTGGCGAACTGTAAGAGCTAGGAGACGTCGTTCGTCGACACTGCCGTTGCGGTATAAACCGATCGAGGTGTCGAAGTGCTACGGTGACAGTGTATCGCGGTTGTTGGCTGTCACACGTTACGGATAGAGGGGTCGCTGAGGGATCTCCTCTCGAGAGGGGTGACCGTTGATGGGAAAGCCGACGATAGAGACAAAGAGGAGATCGTCAGACGACAGATAGAATAGTTCCCGTGGAACGAAAGGGGAACAACATAAAACCGATGTGTATCTCTCTCTCTCTTTCTCTTTTCTCCGAGATCTCTATTACTGAAAGAGACGAATCGTACGCGACGAAGGAAGCGACGCGAGAAAAGAAGATACGCTGGCAGGAAAGTCAGAAGGAACCGGGGGAGACAGCAACGCGATTGCCCTCTCGCTTGCCTCAAAGTTGACGGGGGTTGCTTCGGACGCGTCCCGACTTTCCCTTGGTCTCCAGGGACAGTCGCACACTGTCTTGCTTTACCACATACGATCTTCAACGGAAAGAACTCCCCGGCGGGCGTAAGAAGCCGAGGACAATAATCCTACTGACAGCCAGCTCATCGTCGCAGCTTATTTCGATCCGCAATGGGCCCTGAGCCGCTAAGAGAAACGCTGTCCGCACCGCGTTAGTGTCATACACGTTGTAATATGAGGGGTTAATACCGTTAATTTTCATTCGCGTATCGGCGTTATATAAGATGGGGGGAATACTCGCAAATGCGTGCGCTAAAACGCTAAAAAGCACACGCTGAATCGTCTTAGCCTTTTAAGATACGATAAGATTATTCACGTAATGCAAAATAAATTTGCAGTAAAACCCATCTTGATGAAATACAAGTCCGAGAATGTTTCAAAGATGTGATAATTAGTATAATAAATTGCAAAAGGATCACAAGAAATATTTATCGTTGAACATAGAGATAAAGATATCTCCTTAGCTGAAAGAAATAAACGTATGTAAAAACTAAAGTGCTTACGCAATGAAAATTCTAAAAGCTTTTGAGTTTTATAAATGCAGAAACGGCTCAATATTTAATACGCGCTTACGAGTCGGCGAAGATATATCATTTACGCGGTGGGCTGTGAGAATCGCGTGTTTACATTTAAAAAGCTAACAAAGTTTAATCCTTTTTTCTTGCGGACCACCCGACGTTCCAGTAACGGGATATTCAAATGGCTCCGGGCAGCAAGTGTTAACCGCGAGAAACTCGCCCCGTTTATGGCAATGGTCGCGTGCGGATGAATATTGTGCGTGCAGTCGAGTTTTTCGACGGTCCACGCGCACGGCGGGCTGCTCCTGAGTCCCTGGGACTGCTGGGTTCAGGATCGTCAGATCTAACTTAATATCAATATTTATGAGACATGTCGTCTGAGGCGGTGGTTCAAAAATGGATTATTACAATTATTTGACTTAAATCTTGTATCAGTTACTTCACATGGTACAATGATTATTTGTTTTATGATAGATGTCGAAAATTTGGATCTATAGTTTTCTTAGAAAGTTTTTTCTGATTATTAAAAAAAAAAAATTGTTAAGAGAAAACTCAGTTATATCAGAACGCACAAAGCACAGTGCTGTGGACGCATCCGTGAATTGGCGGTGGCTTACTTAATTTCATATAAATCTTTAACGTAAGTGTTGATAACTACAATCGGCAGAAGTGGTTTCAAAGTATAAAATAAATTCGGAAATTTCGTTAAAAATTATGTATTTCCTGGATAGAAAACTTTATCTACTGAACACGGGATCAGCGATTCCCGGGACTTTCTCGAAAATCCCGGCCACCTGGCAATCCTGGCTGGGTTGGTGTCGCGTTTCGATATTCGTGTCAGTTGGCGTGGACGGTAGATGTAAAACACGATCAGATGCGAATCATGAAAGATGGTGAGAATATGTCGCTGAATACTGAACAGTGCGGTTTACGGCGATGAAACGCGCACGCTTATAAAGTATTTCCGACACCGTTAATGCCACTCGCATCGCGTTCACGCGCTTCTAACGATTTTGTTTACTTTGCTCCTGCTCTCGTCATTTGTGTAATGCTTATATCAGGATAAACGAGCCGTTATAACAATAACGGAATCTCTAAATTTGTCTTACAACAAAATAAATCACGTATTATACAAACTTTAAAAGATATCGATATATACATTTAATACCTTTGGTGTGGATTTAATCCTCTGGTGTTTATATCAATACCATCATGGTGTGGATTTGAAACCCCATGATGTTAAATTCACATTATATTGGTGTTAATATTAACATCAATACAGTGAGAATTGCCTATATAGACACCGCTATTTTTTTTTAAATAATCTTCACATTTACATTGGCCACTGAAAAGACTTGAATATTGTATATATACATGTATATGTATGGCGAGATATCATCTCTATTTATCAAAAAGACTATAAACCGTATTCCAACAATATTTGCTAATTGATCATTTGCTCTTGTGCAACTATCTTAATCTCTTTCTCAGAAGGAGGATTATTGAGAAATGATCTGACCATTGATCAAAAATCAATGGCTGCGTGTTTCTACAGGATTTGCGACCGGCAGAATGGTCATCACTTACATAGTTGACTCGGCAGGCATTATCACAATTGCTCGCGGAACCAATGACGCGAGTTGAATAGGAAACAAAGTCGTCTTTGTAATGTAGGACTGCGATTGAGACGCGCGTGCATAAACGCTGCTGGCTAAGCACGGCCCGTTCATTCGGATAATATCGAACGATATCGGCCGGCATACGGCAAAGGGAATTATTGATATTAACGTCTTCACGAGAAACCGACTCGTGGCTCCCGATGATCAGCCGATTTGCTTATCCGCTGACACGGAATATCAAAAGGATTAGAGGCGGCGAATAGATAATAAACATTGGCTAATAAAGATGTCCGAAAATACCAGTGCCACGCCAGTCTGGCTCTGTACACGCATCCATCGAGTCAACCTGATCCATGATTATGGATTCCGCGAGATCGATGGCAAACTTCGTGTCTTATTTGATGCGCGACATGTCTGGCTTCCGTCTTCTGTACATAGAGATTTCTGGTTGAAAATGAGCAAACCAAAAGATTCTAATCATATCAGTCGGAATTCTGGTTATCTCAATTAGAGTTATAATAGATATGATGTAGTAATCAATATTAACTATATATATAATAATTTTTAACCAGAAATTTTCTCAGTACAGCCTAGAAGAATCATCTAAATTGTACAACGGCGTACTGTTCTGGCACGCAGATATATTAATTTTTCCTTTGAATTTTTAGCTGCTACGAATAAAAAGATATCATTTGAGTATGAAGTTTAATTAGTCATATAATAAAAAGCAATGGCTGCTTTTCAATACTCGTCTACCTTAGATTATGTGTAATGATAGTTTAGATTGTCCTTGTTTATTTACATTACAAATATTTCTAGAGAGAAAACTTACCTTTGTGGAATAATGGGATTCAACTGCAAGGATACAAAATAGCATTAACAAGGTTTACGAGTTTATAGTATATTGCATATGTGAAAGAAAAGACGATAGATTAACATATACAGAGTGTCGTACGAAGAAATGTTGATATTTTAGAAGATGACTATAGCAATTTTTTATGATATTTAATTTAATAATACATAATGTATTTATAATCATATTTTTATTCCCATCAGGTCTAAGATTTTTTTTACTGTTCTAGGCTTTCAAAAAATTTGGAATAATTTATAGTTATTTTTCATCATTTCTATAACATTATCATATAATTATTTTCTCTATAACAATACTAAAGGTTTTTAACAAGATATTTTACGAGGGAAAACTAGACACTCCTCCTTTATTTCGGAGGATTTTGAAAGTAAAATTACGCTCGTGCCAATATAGATCTAGGTGCAGATAAAGAGTTAAAAATAATTTATAAAGATATTGAGAGAGAGAGAGAGAGAGAGAGAGAGA
>NW_017277774.1:4278287-4292520 GCF_001594065.2 Cyphomyrmex costatus
GAGAGAGAGAGAGGGAGAGAGAGAGAGGGAGAGAGAGTCATTATATATGATGAATATTTTAGTCAGAAAAAAATTAACAAGTAAATAAATTGAGGAATCTATGAACAAAAATGAACTCTGAAGACTCCGGGACGCTATATACGTAGAATCTAATAATGATTCTTCTTTCGTTTTATCTATATTATCATTGCCATCAATCTTCCTTATATATCGTCGTGATCGCCAGTACGGTATAGTTCGCAATGAAAGAGAGAACGGACGACTTTCGAGGAGACGACCGCTTCGCGATGATGTACCCGCGATCATCTCCTCCGTTGCACTCGAAAAGCGGCGCCACGAAAATACCGCTTCCGGTTGCCCTAGATTCCCGCAATTCACTGGTCCCCCCCCCCCCTTTCTGTCCCTCTCTCTTTCTCTCTGTCCCTCTTTTTCTCCTGTCTTTGCGACGAGCGGTGGTCCCATACGAAGCGAGCGCGAATCCCGTTCAAAGTGGTCCATAATTTATGTATCCACCGGCCGCCTCCCTGTTTGTCGTTGAAGGCTCTACGTGTCTCTCTTTTAAAATTCCATTAAGGAGTACAACGGCACTTTTTTTGTTCCTCGGCTTGTCGTTGTCTCGTCCAACCGCGAGAATGGCCGGCAAGAGACCACCGGCTTCTTCTCGCGATCGATTATTCATAACGCTTGTATATCTCGGACGAAAACGATCGCGATAAGATTGCGGGTCACCGATATCCAGGATGGAAGAGGGGTCTTAATTCGATCTACGTGCGCGGACAGTTCACGTCGGAGTTGCGCGCTTCTGGCAGCGCGACGTAATTTTAGACAGTACCCGCAGTGACAGTCTTTATAACGCACGTGAAGTATGAACCACTTCCGGTGGATCCGCGTCATGTCCCCTCGCACTCCAGTGGCTCTGATTCTAAATCTGGACAAGCAAATTTCCGTGGCCTTTAGCCCCGCGTGTTGCGCCGACGAAAATCACTCGTCGATCGTCGACGACGTCGACTCTCACAAAATGCGCATTCCCAAGCAGAAGAAGTTATCACGATAACCTTTATCATAATTGATTGAAAACTTTCTCTTAGTAATCATTTTGGAGCTATCTTGACGTCATGATGACTTATCTCTCTACCAGCATTATTAAGATCTTTCTGAGATGTCTATGAGCATTAAATGATTAAATTATTAAATTGTTAGAATTAAAATTTAGTTTGTGATGATACTATTGTACGGTTCTATCAGTATAGTATTTTAAGACCGAAAAATTAATTCGGCGCCAATTAATTAGGCAGAATTTAATACATAGTATATAAATTCACACCGAAATATTCAAGCACCGAAGACACTCCAGCTTCGAACGCGTTATGGAATCTATTTCCTATTGGTTGTATTCTACTTTGTAGAATAGGAATTGATAGTTGTTTGCGACGAAATGTTTATCATTAAACTACGAACGTAAATGTTCGAGGGAATTGACGTTTAATTGTCGTAAACTAATTATACCGCGCTGCATCGATGTAAGAAATTGTAATTAGATTACACAAAATTATATTAATTTACCCCAAGATTTAAATTATAATTTTAGATTATTCATTAAATTAATTTCATATAATAATTATTTTATTATGATTTTACGTGACCGATTTAGATGTACGGCGTATCGGGATTCTATATCGTCCACGATAGATAATCGGCCGAAGAGCGATTACGGGGGTAAATATGTTTCGGTAATTGCGTGGCTAAGTTTAGGCGGTGCAGTTGGCGTCAATGCGCGGATGCATATTCAGAACGGGGCTCCTCATATTCTTATGCTCACTTACTAAACCGCCGCATCGCGTGTGGATGTGAATGTGAATGGAACTTGCTGGCACCCCGCCTGTTTATATTTAGCCACTGTGGGCGGTATAGCTGTCACGGATACGTATCATCGGCATAACTGAACTGTGCAAATGAATAATGAAGTTCCAGTCGTCCCTATCTCTCTCTCTCTCTTTCTCCTCTGTTTCTCTTACCTATTATAGATGCCGCGAACCGAAGATGTTACCCGAATTGGCGTTACCCGGTCGCTCATTGTCTCCCGGTGGCCGAACCCTCGCGCCACTGAAGCGAACGCGACACATGTGGTCTCAATGAACGCACATGCGCTCATTGGGACGCTCGCAGGGACATAAACGCACAGTTCGGCAGCCTTTGAACGGTTTGCCATGTCAACGACGCGTCGTAAAAGATTGTAACGACAGCGAGTGCAGAGAATGAAGAATACAATCATATGATACTCTTAATCCCGTAATGACCGCTTTGTTAATTCCGTGGCTCAAAACAATATATATATTCCTTGTTGTCAATATAATATATTCCTTGTACATCAAGCCTAATTCCTACATGCATTATTGAAACATGCTTTTTATCTCTATCGATTAATATGAAAAAATGTAGGAAAATATACGGATATATATGAATAATCAACAATAATAAGTTAAAACAAGATTGTTATATCTATATGAATAAATCAACTAACAATGGAACTTTGTGAAATTCTGATTGTAATGAAATTTTGTATAGAAATATTATTCCAACATCTAATTTTGATCGTGTATTTTTTACACACACATAATATATATATTATAATATATATAATAAGATTAAAATTATGTAACTTTTTTTTTTTTTAACCAAAATTAATCATTATATTTATTAATAAGATTTCGCTTGTTTTTTGCAATGCAAAGAAACAACGGTCTAAATAGAGTAATAAGATTTTTTTTATATAAAATAAATTTATAGTTTACAATGTTAGTATAATATAAAAATAAAAAAATATATAAAGAATATAAAAAAAAATTAATATAATAATATCTCGAACGTTTCGGAACTCACGGGTCTTTCTTCAACGATTCGCTTGAAGATGTTACAAAGTCATAGAGATGAATAACCTTACGGTCTAAGCGACATGGTGTGGTACAATTGTTTCGAAGAAATTGATTCTCCTGTTTTTATATGAATGTGGAAATGTGTAATCAAATGTGTGAAAATAGGAGCATCTTTACATATTCGTCTTACATATTCTGTTGAGCACAAGTGTTAATATATCATATATCTTTATTGGTTTTTAAATCGCAATTTCAAGTATTCTATACACAGAAACAATACGTATCTAAAAATTTAGCTAAATACAAATAGATCTGCAGATAATTCTGTTTGGACCATCAAAATAATTATGTTGAATGCTCGAACTATTTGTTAGAATATTAAAACTTTTTGCAGCAGTATCATCAACGTTTAAGCGTTTTACACGATTATTTTGATGATTCAAGAAAATTATTTTTAGATCTATGTCTAACTAAATTTTTAGATACTTCGGCAAAATCGTATATAGGGAAAAAATGATAGATTTTTTATTTATTAAAATTAAATATTAGTATGTGTAGCGTGTTCTAATATATAATAGTTGAAAAACATACTGTTTATATCTCGACAAGTGACCGACATATTGACATCTTGCGCTTCGCACATTGTAATCATTTCGCGCGTTAATATGTTAGAGTATACGCTGCTAATACATCCACACTTTTTTCGCTCTATCGTTTTTAATAATCCGCAGAAACCAATAAGAAGTATCCGGCAATGTCCAATCGACGCGGAAGGTCACGCTTATCGTCGCTTGTGCAACGCTGCATGTTTTTGCGCGGATTTTTGTGTCGCCCTGCAGTTTTTATTTTCTGCCATAACTATTTATAAAATATAAATCAGCATTTTGTTACGTCGATTCTACGTCTCAGCGATAAAGTTCCTGAAAGAATCGCCATTGGGAGCGTCGTGAAATTAATAATCGCGCGGATCGGACTCGGAGAAGGGCGACCGCGGGTGCATCCAGCGTCACGCGCGCGCGACATCTCAGCTGGTGCACAGGCTGGATGAATAAACGTCTTCCTTATCGTCTAAAATAAACTCCACGCATATCTGGATCGTAGCCAGGACGTAGGAAAGTACAATGATATTCGTCGCGTAAATTGTTGCGTTCCTATGGAGGGTGGATCGAATACTCGCTCGTTTAAACGTGTTGTGTCGGTGTGCTTTTTTGAAATTGTTAATACAATGTTAATCGCAAAAATTTGTTGACGATGCACTTGGTTTGCGAACCGTTTAATCGCGTGATATTACCAGTCACACACACAATTAGGTCTTAACTACTCACTATGAAGTAATCATCTTTTTAACGTGTTTTTTAATTGTATATTACTAAATTTATTAATATGTATTTGCAATTGACATCGTAATATACACTTTGTATTAAAAGACCTTCGATAACTTGAACCGCGAAATTTTTAATAAATCCGAAATTTTTAATAAATTTTTCTTATATTCTTTATATTCAGTTATGTCAAAAAGTATAAAAGTATTTCACGATAAAAAAAAGTTTTAAAAATTATATTTTTAACAAATATTTATGATTGGTATATTTTTTAAAAGATTTTGATCCGATTGAAAAAGTAAAAGATAACAAAAGTATAATAAAAGATAGACTACTCGAGAAGATAATCATTAAAATAGTCAATTTGTTAACATTAAGAAGCCGATTTCTTTTACAGTTTAAATTTTTGCATCAATAAAAATTGAAATGTGATGCAAAACAATTTTTTTATTTATTTGAATAAAAGAAATAACGTAATGTGTTTATATAAGTTTAGTAAATATAACATAATAATCTTGTTAACTGAACTTACATAATTAATATTCAAAACTAAAAAATATTTTGCAAATATGGTACAACTATTCATAATGCACGTTGTAATTACACGTTATTGCATTCAAGCGATGAAATATTCGCCTAGAATGTTCCTACACTGTAAGAAAAAAATATAAAGTTATATAAATAACGTGTGTAAAAATTACACAATTTATAGTAGAAATATTAAACATTATGTGTTTTTTTTTTTTTTTTACAAAAATTAGTAGATAATTTTTCTTCAAATTTTATACGTATGACTTATATTAAACTGAAAATTGCGATAACAATAAATTATACAGTTTTAATTTAACTGTACAAATTTTTGTGATATTATATAACAATGGTAATATTACACATATTGTATTTAAATTTTTACGTTCATATATAGTTTGAGAAAAATTGTACGTAATTTATTGGCAAATTATTGTATAAATGTTTCTGTAAATTTATAATTAATTATAAATTTACTTTTGCAATTTTTATTTAATTACTATAAAGAAGAATAATTATTTAAGTTATGACTTTTTACTTACGTATATAAATGTGCATTTTTAGTAGTAAATCCCAAAATGATACACTGTAATTTTATGCATAATTTTTTTTTACTATGTGGATTGCAGCATTAGGTTGTTAAAAAGCCTAAATGACTCTTGTGCTGCGTAATATTTTTCACGGAAAAGTATCCAAAAAAGAAATCTCATTCCGGCAACTGCGCATATAATAACGTACTTATACTCACAGCTCGAAGTCTAAAGTATATATATAGGCGAAATATAACGAGGGAACCCAAAACGGTATTTACGACGCATCGAGTCGTTGGCGACATAAAGTGGCAATTGCGTCGCGCAATTTACTTCACACTCGCATTGTCCCGGCAATACGTCCAACGTATTTCATTCACGAGGCACGCGGATAAGCCGCTGTCAAGGTGGAACGGTCCACCCTCACGATTGCGTGCAAGGGATCTCACGACTCCTCTGTATAAGAGCTGGTGTGCACAGCGTCCCTTTAATTAGTGGTCCGTGTGCTTTTACAGTCGTATCCCGCTCACATGACGGTCGACTCGCAGAAGCAAATCGAGATGCAGCGGCTGCAAACGGAGCACTTGAAGCGGCAGCAAGAGCACATCATGCAGCACAACATCCAGGAGTTGCAGGCTCAGATGACAAAGAGCCAGCTGAGCATGTCGGGGCCACAGTCACTGATGTTTCTGCCGTTTCTCGAACAGCTCAGAGGGCTGCCCGTGCAGTCGCCCATGCCTCCACCGCCAGCGACGTCAACTGCCACCACCGGCAACAAACACATCAACTCCATCGCCAATGTACGTGACCCGGTGATTATCGATATCGGTCGTAGCTCCATGTAACGCTTGCTCTTTCATAATATCACGCACTATTTTCGCCATATTAGTTATTTCTCAGCGTACCTGTTATTACGGAAATTTAATATTGGAAAGTAGTGATTAATTACTTGTTAAGCATTGAACGGGTGTGCTCTTTAAGACTCGATTATCTCTTGCAGTTCTATTAGTTGTATGACGTCAGAGGCGAGAAATGACATGCAATTAATTAATTGCTAGTCACAGCATTATTTTTCTCTTAAAATATAATTTTATAATTCTGAAACTTATGAAATATGCAGCAAATTGAGACATCTGTCCGATATGTTACGTGGAAAAGCACTTCTTGTAAAATGATTTCTGAAATAGCAATATATTTCTCAACTGTCAGATATCGTCGTAATAGTTGACAATGTACTATTATTTCAAAAATTATTTAACATTTTTACGTGAAATAACGGATAGATGTTCCAGTTTGCCGTATATTTTAGGAGTTTTAAAATTATGAAATTATTATGTTTATAAGGAAAATAAAAAATAATGCAGTACGTAGCAATTAATTTATTGCATGTCATTTCTAGCTCTTGACGTCACACAATTAATGTAGCTGCAAAAGATATATATTCATTAATATTCAAAATAGATAATAATTAATCACTATTTTTTAGTATTAAATTGGATTTCTGCAAGAGTGGCTCGTTACGGCGATATAAAAATCTAATTATGAGAAAAATATTAAAATCCTAACATTTATTAAAAACAAATGTATACAATTTTAATTTATTACTAAGGTGGGATATGTGTAACTCCTAGATATTATGTATATAGATATGTGTGCACGTGCATAGTATTATTTTTACAATTGCCTCGTCCTATTGTTGTAATAAAAAAATGTGAATAATTTGAATCATACATTTTACTGGTATAATTTGGTCTGCAGAACCAAACTTAGTTCCAAGTATTCTAAAAATTTCACGTTGATTTGAGCGCTTAAATTAGTGGTACTTTAATAAACTTCGTCTTGTACATACCATATATAACGCCAGGTTAACATTAATACCAATCGAGAAATTCCAACTTATTAGTCCGACGTTTCTGAAATTTTTTATTTACTCGCAGATGATCAGCAGCCATCGAGAAGGTCCAAGCTGGGCGACCGCGCATCTCGCGCAGATGACCACGCAGATGGAGAAGGAATCGTCATCGCCGGCGCCGATCTCATCCGCGGTAGCGCCGACGGCCCCGCCTCTTCAGGATCTCGACGCCCCGCTGAACCTCACCAAGCCGAAATCGACGTCTTCGGGCGCTACGGCATCTTCCTCGTCGCCTGGTAGTGACTCGCACTCGACAGGTGCCGGAAGTAGCGGCCAGCAAGAGCAACCATTAGCGGCGACCGCGCCCAAACTCTTCCCACCAGGACTGCCGATACCGCGGAATTACCTACCGACGCTTCCTTACGCCGGTCTACCACCGCATCTCAGCAGTCTGTCTTCGCCGAGTGAGTGAAACATTCGTGATCATTCGCTTTAATCGCTTGGCTCGAGAGCAGAATAAAGCAGGATTACACCGGCTGTTGAGAAGCACTGAAGTCGAGTATCGTGTCGAAATGACATTTCGCGGATATTCTGGAGAGATTGTTGCTATTCACAACGGTTAATTATCTTTATGCGATATACGTGCGCGCTCTCACCACAGTGTGTTTCGCAAATTGCGTACCTATTATAATCGACCGACCATTCGTGAATTCATCCGAATTACCGCGATTAAAGTAACGCCCGTTGTTGCGATCCGAGCATTACCAGAACTCGCGGCTGCGTCGATTACGCGACGCGTTCGTCCCGCGGAACAATTGCAAATTGCCGATTGCCGCAAATGGATTCCGAGAGAGAAAGGCATGGTCGGTACCCTCCGGAGTATGCGATTTCATGCCGGCGGTGAACACTTAATCATCTTCGAGCAGGCTAGTTTTCCCGATTGTCCGCAGCCGGATTTTTTTTCCACGGTTGCTCGCCGTCCAGAGAACCTGTTTCACTTGCCATCTGGTTTTTGCCACGGGTACCGGCGTGCTCATAATCAACGATGCGTAACGCGATTCCGCCCGATAAGGGCCGCGCGACGCGCGATTCGCACAAGCAAGGAAGGGAAGAAAATCTGCAGGCCGTCATTGTAACGTAGAGAGCGAATCTCTTCGCGTGGCAATCGCCGCACGTTACTTCGTCTGCGACATACACAGAGTACTAAAAAACATGTCTCAACTTTGAGATTATATTGAAGATCCGATAACGAAAAAAATTCCTGCAAACGATTCTGAAAATAATATTTATTTTACAGTCGGACGATAGCAAGCTCTTCGCTATTTCTGTTCAGAGGCTATTTCTTTTTATTTGAAAAAATTCTGATGTCTCTTATTCAGCTATAATATTGTACTAATCCTTCGCAGACCATATGAGAATTTTGAAGACCCAGACGATTATTCCTAAATATTGAAAGAGCATACCAGAACTTTTAAAAAATTTTAAAAGCTTAAATATCTTTTGCAAAACAATCATTTTTTCAATCGATTAATCGTCAAAAAAATTGTCAAAACTGTCCATTACTAACTTTGATAATGATTTTTAATATGATTATATAGTAAAACAATATTAGAACTATTTTTTTATTTACTTCAAAGTTTAGGGGTCGAAACAATCCTTGGAGTGAGGATAAATTTAAAAAATTTGACATTTTCGAAAAACGTGAATACACTATTAAAAGTATAAAATATCATAAAACGTTTACAGCATTTTTACCTCATAGTTTTGCAAATATTCGATTAAAGATAAAATTTCATTATTTTTGACAAGTTGTTACAACCTGTAAACTTTAAGATAGTAAACAAATAACAAAATATGGATCTAATATTTGTTTAAACTTTATAATATGTACAAAGTTCATTAAAATCGATGAGAAACACTTTCGACAATTCTTTTACAAGTGATAGAATTTAGAATAGTCTTTGAAGGGCTAAATATTAAAACTGACAAAATAAAAAAAATTACGTAAGATGCGTAAAGCTCCACATATAAAATTTTTGCTAAAAACACAATCGACTTCAAGTCGCGCATAAAGTCAGGAACATCCTCTACTTTACGTCTTTGTTTCTTGGTACTTCATACATCTTACTCTTGTATATCAAAAGATATCTGTAAAGTATATCTTAAAAACGTGAACACTTTCGTTTCTGCGTATCTCCATTACGCATCTTTCACTCCGTTTCTCTGGTAACCCGTTACAGTGGGCAAGGTAATGGCCAAAGACGATGCCGGCGGACCGGGAGGATCCGTGGCGGCCGCTGCGGTCGCGGCCGTGGAAAAGCACTTCGCGATGCACGGGCTGTACGGATTGCCATCGAACACAGGTGGGATGCCACCATCGGCCCAGACTCAAAGACCGATCAAGCATTCTAGCTCTCGGGAGGAACCGCCTCAGGAGGAGCAGGATTTT
This sequence comes from Cyphomyrmex costatus, assembly GCF_001594065.2. Taxonomy (NCBI): domain Eukaryota; kingdom Metazoa; phylum Arthropoda; class Insecta; order Hymenoptera; family Formicidae; genus Cyphomyrmex; species Cyphomyrmex costatus. The sequence goes on from NW_017277774.1 coordinate 4,287,842, forward strand.
CTCTCGACGCCTCACAGTAAGTGAACGTGGAGAAATAAGCGTCGCGTTTTAATCGCGAGACGGATCGCGAAGCAGATACAAAGAACACTTAATATAGTACACTTAATATAGTAACGTAGCGTAAATTTTTTAACAAATACATGTATAATTTCCAGATTTTTCAGATTTTTTGAAATAATGCGATAGTGTCTCATAGATTCAAGTCAAAATCAAGTTAAAATCATGAATGAAAGAAATAAGAGTGCACATAGTATGTAAAAATTATAGTAATTTAATATTATGTCAATTTTTTCTTCTTTTTGAGAAAAATATAAATAATATTTAAGGTGTATATAATATTTATATAATGATTCTATTAGTGTTATATATAGATTATGCATAATAGTCTCATCATCACTTAACGTTGTACATCTTGTATATATGATGATGATTCGTTTTTGAAATTTCAGTGTGGCGAGATCCGGGATATAAAGTAGCGGAAGACATAACGGAAAAAGGTAATCACTTCTATGAGTAATGATTAGACTACTATTACGCTCTTGTTTTGAGAGCGCCAAGTGACGCCCTCGCGAAATTAGATTCGTTTCTCACGAGAGTATCGTGAATCTCGACGACGATGTGACATCTAACGCCCCGTCTCTCTTTCTCTTTCTCTTTAGCTAAAATGGTGAGGCAGCAGAAAAGGGAGGGTGAGAACAAGCCACATATCAAGCGACCTATGAACGCATTCATGGTGTGGGCCAAGGACGAACGTAGAAAGATCTTGAAAGCCTGCCCAGACATGCACAACTCGAACATATCGAAAATTCTCGGTAAGTATACTCGATCCATTTGCAGTTGACACTTCAACTATAACGATTTTTCTGCTAAATGTTGAAATGGAATTATGGAATGAATATCGTTCCCTTACTTCAAAAGTCTTATATAATACAAAAATGTGATTTTCGAATTATTGCTATGAATTTAATTAGGTATGAAGATTATTCTATCAATCATCGAAAGTAAACTAACTTAACTCTACAGTATATTCGTTCACCAAATTAATAGTACTTTTGTCGTTTTCTTAAGGTTTTTAAAAAGATCATAATACCTCTTCTATAAAAGTGACAAATTTTAAGTTGTCATTTTTATAAAAAGAATAATCTTCTGAACATTTTTAAGTTAAAACAGTTTTATGAAGTTTGACGAAAATGTTTTATTTTAAATTTAGTCACATTAGCTGATCAAAATAAATATAAATTGTTAATATATATATATATTTAGTTATGTCACATTTGATGAATTATTATGGATTTATCATAATTTTGTACGATATCAAAATTATCACGAAAAGGATATTTTAAGGATTCAGAAACGAAAAATGATCTTATTTGATCGTGTTTTTAAGAATATATTATTCTTGTTGATATTATTTGATTAGTTAATTTTCTGTTAAGTTAAAGGATAGTTTTTTTCACTTTTTTTAAAATTTAATTTTTTCACATGTATCATTTTTAATATAACAATATATTCTTTACAGCAAATTTTATACACTAATTACTTTTATACATTAATTACACTCCCAATAAGCGTTTAATTTATCATAGCGAGATACTTAAATTATACATAAAATCAATATTTATATAGTAAATTTATTACTTCATCGATTAACGTGACACAAACATAAAATTTCGTAAATCTGTGTTAAAACTCAAAAACAATATTAATTGCAAGCAGAGAATACAATGAGAAATTATTCGTTACATTTAATTTCATTTATGTGAAAAATTATCGAAGAATGTGAAACGTGTTCCACTTGAATGCACATTCTTTATATCGGTTACAGGCGCCCGGTGGAAGTCGATGTCAAACTCGGAGAAACAGCCATATTACGAGGAACAGTCGCGGCTTTCGAAGCTGCACATGGAAAAGCACCCAGACTACAGGTACCGACCGCGGCCGAAGCGCACGTGCATCGTGGACGGCAAAAAGATGCGTATCTCCGAGTACAAGTCGCTGATGCGGCAGCGGCGGCAGGAGATGCGGCAGTTGTGGTGCCGTGACGGCGGCACCGAGATGAACTTCTTGTCGCCGGTAAGTGCCGATCTGACTGGCACGCAGCATCATCCGGGTACGGGCGCCGGTCCGTCGGCGCGACCATCGGTCTCGCCGCCGGCGACGATGCTAAACGGCGGTGGCGGTGCCGCCGGACCGAGTTCGGACCATCCTTCGTTCTATTATCCACAGGACAGTCTATCGCCTACGGACATGATGAACTTCTCACCTGAGAATTCTGGCTCGATCGGCGGTTACGACGCGAGTCCACGACATCACGACGAGGATTGAACCGCAGCTCCGGGTCAGCCACTTTGGCCGCCCGGAGCATCATCGTCATCATCGTCGGCAGTGGCAGCGGCAGCGGCGGCCGCAGCGACTGCAGCGGCCGCGTCCACGTCGAGGCTCGCTTACGAACTCTTCTGGTAATCGGAATCATTCGTGTCATTGTGATGACGTCGAGGTGTCATATGTGACAACGACCGTGAACGCGCGATCGCAGAAACATGTTCGCGAACTGCGCTTCTCTGCACGACGGAGTGAACTGGAAGAGGATACTACTTCTCGGGGAAAGAAGAGTCGGGCGTCTCGAAACCTCTCGCCGGAGGTTGTGATATAACGTTCTATTTCTGTGCCATCGTATGCGAAACACGAAGGACCTATCCACGAAGTAAAAGCGCGAGAGCATCTCCGTCGCGACATCGCTCGAGATCGTTAATCTTTTTTGTTCTTCAATGTAAGCTATTGAAAAAAATGCTGGTGTGTTCACAGAGTACGTAATCTTTACATCAGTTAATCCGTTTGATTTGTATCGAATATGTACGTACGTGTATCTCGATACAGTACTTGACATGCTTATATGCGTTGTTATATTGATAAAACAAATTTTTTAAACTCGATAAAGAAAATAATTAAAGGGGCCATGGGAGTCAGCACTAAATTGCGCATTTATAAAACACAAGATTAATTTATTTGAACAATATAAATGTTGTGTCGAACATTAAGGCTCCGTATTTGAGCCATCCTCAGCGATATAATAATAGTTGTGAAAATTTAATTGCTTTTTAAATTCGTCTAATTTTAGACATCATCTAATGTCTGATTTATAGTGCTCAGTTAAAAGGAAAGAAAAAAAGAAAACACACAACTACTTTCTTGATTTGGAGCTTTGAATATGTTGTATAAGATCAAAATAATTTAATACTAAAGCTGTTCTATATACCAACAGCTGGAGCTGTTTAATAAAATTGTTTTTCAAAAACGATGCTGCGATTTGGTCTTATATTTTTTAGTCAATTTTTATTCATTATTTATATCATTCTATTTATACTTTTAATATTTCATAAAAAATAGTTGATTTTTTACTTTTAATGTTTAAAAATGTATTCCTTTCGCATATGGAAATTATCATACATGTCTAAATTTAGCGCTTTTAGATAATACACGATATTAGAGGAAATTTATATAGAAATACGTCAAGTTAATTTGTTTTAAGATTGTGTTTATATATTTTAAAGTGAGGTTAAATATTTAAAAAAATGTGCATTTTTTATTTTAATCTATATCGTAACGTTCATATATCCAAAGTTCATTAAAATCAAGGAAGAGAACGTCGAGACGGTTGAATTTTTTCTCTTTGTAAATTTTTTATTTTTAATAAAAATTTAACTGTCTATTCCCGTTCGTATTATTTTGCGTGTTAATTTTCGTATATCTTTTATCGCTGCGCAGAACAACAATTTCGAGACAATCTGTATCGAGGTTCGAGTATTTATCTATTTCTATATACAATGATGGCCGCAGTCCGTGAATTGTTCTTGTGTAAGAGGCTTTGGTTGCTCGTTTTTGTTCGGGCGAAATTCTTAAGCGAACTCTTCCGAATGCATATTGAAAATTTTAAATGGTCTAAACAATTCAAACTGAAACAATGGGACGTTGTAAGATTTTAAAAGACACCTATTAGATATCCTGATTTTTCGCACGTCTCTTGAGATATCTTTCGTTTGGCAATTTGCTCCTGCATTACACGGGCGATGACGAAGGACGATGTCTCTTACGCACATCGGCAGTATTCCCTGTATATTCTCCTGCATCGTAATCAAAACTGCAGTCCGTATGGAACTCCTTATAAGCACACAATATTCCTTGAACGTAATATGAACGTTATTAATCTTTTTTAATATTCACATAAAATTTTAAGAATATTGTGTCTTATAGGGTCAGAATAGACTTCGATCATCGGTAGCTAACGTGTAGAGATAACGATTAGAGATAACCGGCATTGAACTAGCGGCCAAAAACCAAGCAGCTCGTTGCAATTCAGTCCCTACATTCGGCGTGTGTGTGCACGGAACGCGAGGCGAGAGTCGCACGAGGGCACGCGCATATATACGCATAATTTTTATAATAAGACAATCGCGCGCCGATTCGGATGCGCAGCTCGTGCCGGTCTTCTTATCGGACTTGGATACGTAGCCGATATCACGTACACGTTGCGACACGATGCATGGCCAAAAAGTCTTGTTCCTATTTCTCCTAGTATGCATGTGTGTGTGAGAGACTAACGATTCGACTGATTTCCGGACGGTCATATCGGGAAAAAGAAGAGAGAGAGAGAGAGAGAGAGAGAGAGAGAGAGAGAGAGA
>NW_017277774.1:4292587-4429759 GCF_001594065.2 Cyphomyrmex costatus
AAGAAAAAGAGTAAACGAATAAATAGAAACTGGTCTATCTCGCAGCATCTTCCGCAACGATCGCGCGCGTCCGAACGCGTAGACGCCGCACGTAGCAATCTTATCTTGCGACCGCCAGTTGTTTAAAATGTTTCCATCGTATATAAAACAACTGCGTTCGACGCGCCGAACGAAAGGTCGGAACAGAGTGAGAAAAAGCTAGAAGCTAATCGCTTGTGCGATTAAATCCCGGTACGTAGACGCGTGACGGGCTTCTCGTTTAATATAAATGCCTAGTACTTATAGTATTTTCACCGTTAATTTATTGACCCTAATGTAAAAGCAGCGACAGCCGAAGCGGTTAATAGTCGACTGAGTTGGCAGGGGGCGAAAAGGAGCGAGAGGGTGTAATAAAGAGGGTTGAAATAGGACGGACACATTGGGAATTAGCGGATCGTCGATATATTAGTTAACAACGTTACGGTAAAAACGGTTACGGAAGGAATTATAGCGTTATTTATCGAAAGATCAGTGCGCATCTGTGATTCTAATCACTATGCTCGACACGTCGCCTCTATTTTCATATAGGGGCGCGTCACGCGCTTCTCCGTCTTCGAATTACATTTACGAATGTGGGGGAGATTGCGGTGCATGAGGAGGGTGAAATCGACGGAGACAATTACGACCTTACGTAAGTCGATACGAAGACGAATACATTTGTAACGTAGCTAAGCAGTGGTCTATGGGACGATCGAACAGGGCGATATAATGATTTGGAGCTTGATGTGATATAATACTTATGTGCCAAATAGCGTTTTTGCGGGCGGGGGGTTAATCAAAAAAAAAAAAAAATAAAAATAAAAAAAGGAAAAAAGAGAGAGTGAGAGAGAAACCTCTAGTTCCGAGTCGCCTCGTTGGCTCGACGTGAAACGAATTTTTTTGCGTCTCCTCCTTTTTTCACGTTTTCTTCTTTTTGTTATTTATAATCAGTGCAATTACATACACACACGGTACCTAATATAATTTTATAAAGAGAGCCAGTATCCTCGATATATCTGCACCCGTTTTGTTGGGGCTCGACCGGCATCAGATTTAGGGTAGCTTAATGTTGATAATAATTTATTTTATGTATATAATGGATTTGTACATTGTGTCGGGAGATAATCATCGATCCGCGGTCCGACACGAGCGTCAATATTATTAATGTACAGTGTAACTATATTGTGATGTATCTACGTAGCTACATTATACATACATATATATATATATATAAACTATTTGAAGTATGTAGATTAACAATGTTAAACGCGATATGTATTCTTATTTTTAACGTCATTATTATCTTTATTATTATCTTTATTATTATTATTATTATTATTATTATTATTATTATTATTATTATTATTGAGATGGCACCATTATTATTATCATTATTATTATAAATATTACAGTTATTAATATCATCGTTGCTTATTTAGTACACTATTATTTAAGTGACGAGCCTTATTATTTTTAGTAGCAAGAAAAAGGTTGTACGTGCCAGTTTTAAACAAGAATGGCAAGTGAAAGTTCGTTGGTCGTTTATGCTCGAATACTCAATCAAATTTTAATGCAATATTTCTATGTACATGTTTCCTTCGTTTGAGCCGTTTTCTTGATCTGTGATTTCGGAATACTGCATCTAGGAATTTCAATTTTATATCACATTCATAATCTTCATTTTAAAATTTTAAAATGTGTTTCTTTCTTTAGACAAATCTTTCGTTGTCATTTTCAAAAGTAAACTTCGAGAAAAGTTCAATTTTTAAAAAATCATTTTATTATTAGACAATGGCAATTTTTTATTTAGCAAAAAAATGACATTTTGAGTAAACAATCTACTTACATTACATTTTTTTCGATTGTGCCATATCTTTGTTGTAAACATTGAAAAATTTAATTGTTTTCACGTTTGTGTAAAATTTTAAAATCAAACCACCTGACAATATAACTCGCGCGTGCAATGGATTCGGGTCCGCGTTTTTTATTTAATCTTACCGATTCTTATTGTTGTCCGCAATGTTTGTTTTGATAAAAATCGGTTCTGCATTCCATCGATTGCGATTTTCATCCACACGATGATCGTTGAAATTAGCAACGACATTTAGTCCGTGGCGATCTCTTTACTTTCAAATATCACAAATGTTACGCGATAATATATCAGCACATGATTATTATATTTACTGGCCTTTACATGCAACCAATGCGAATGCAAACTGTAAGAATAGTAAATTGTAAATCGAATTACACTACTAATATTATAGTATATTTAACATAAAGAAAAAGTGAACACTAACATCTTCGCTCTCAATATTCCAAGCATTCACTTCATTTACATGTACGTTGTTGTTAATGGTATAAAAAATATAATAAAATAACGCTTTACCGAAATTCAATCTTAGTTTTAGGGGTATACGACACTATTTCTAGAAGAAAAACTTGTACGTATGAGGAATGTATATAGTTATGTAGTACTAGTGCAAATGAAGAGAGACAGAATGAACGGGGGGGAAAGAAAGAGGGAGTGAAAGAGAACGAAAGAAAGAATAAAAGGAGGGGGAGAAAGAGAGTGAAAGGTAGTGAATATAAAAACCAGTCAGACGATGTATGAGTGACATAGAATTCTCACGATCATCTTAACACTACTCGTGTCGTGATCGTAGTACATTATCGGTATATCACTATCAATAGCATAAAATCAAAATATATATTTAGGATGATGGGTAAATCGCTACTGATAACATTACTTTAAATTTTATTTATTGATACATACTCATAAAGGAATAGTTTTCATCGCGGCAGTGTTAAGATGAGCGTACAAATCATACAGTAGAAAGGAAAAGTCATTCTTTGAAATGCACATATAAAGCAGTAAAATTCGAGTCTAAAGACGTAGTGCGTTTTCGCACTTACTATTATTATGAACAAAACAATTGCATCTGAGAATACAATGGCATTTTCGTTGAATATAATTGATAAATCTAAAATAGAAGTCTCATCAAGTACGCACCACAAGCTGGCTGTGAGTCATATGTGACTAACTCTCCTTCATATTTCATTGTTGACAAAGAGCATACATATTCATCACTATCGCTTAAATTAAAATATACCAATAAACATTAGGAAATTGTAATTATTTATTTATGTTGACATAATCCAAGATGACTTTTCCTCATAGATAGACATCAAATGCACTGTATATCACAATAGAGAACAGCACTATTATAAACATAAAAAATATGATTATATTTATTATAATTTGAAAGCTAGGTACTCTTTGTTGTTTGTATTTTACAAGCGTAATCATTATTATATATAAATAAATATGAACTATATAAATGAATAAATACAAGACTTTCATTTTTATACGTATCATACAGAAAAACTGAGGAACTTACAAGGATTTAGAAGACCATGATAATTAAAAATGATAACGAAGATACATGGTTAAAATTAATAAGGTGTCATCTATTAATAACTGTGTAGCCACCAGTTTTTTCATTGCAGTTTGTGCTTTTTCAAGCTGTTGAGTTTCAGATGGCGTCATCATTTCTGCAATCTATAAAAAGAGTTTTAATTATTATCATTTATTAACTCGCTGTTTTTAAAACTATTATATCCCAGTAATATAAAAATATTAATGTTACATCAGCCAATTGTTGTTCCGTCGCACCATGTTCCTTCAAATTAGCAGAGAGTATCTGTATTCTCAATTGCTTTTCTATCATACGTTTATTACTAATCGATTCATGTTTCCGTCTTGTTATAATGTTATAAAATGTATGGAAACAATGCTCAATTTCCATTTCGACAATTTTGTCTAAATCGATGCAAAAGCGATAAGGTAGTTTTGTAGGTCCTGATGAAGTACCACTTTTCTTTAGTTCTTGAATTTGTATATAATTTTCTTGCGACAAAGTATATGTTAAAAATTTGGCTTCTTTAGCTGGAATCATCGCTAACTTCTGGATTTGTTCCAGGCTAACATCAATTTCCGTACTCACTAATCTAAAATCACAGAAAAGAGCCACACACAAAAGTTAGAGAAAATATACAACTAAAACATTCTCTCTTACAGTAAAGCAAAATATTGAGGATTAAATTCGTAATACCTAAATATTCTTGCAGCTTTGGAACCGAATCTTTCTGTTACAATATTTTCCAAAGTTGCCCATGTTAACTCTTTAAATGCGTTCTTCATGTTAACGCTGTATTGTCCACCACCAGAATCACCAACTCGTTTAATAAATTGTGTTTTATCTTCTTCTAAAAGTCGCAAGTACTGATCAAGATAACGTTCGAGGTCTTCATAATTTAACTTTTTCACTTGTTCTTTTATCTCAGTATATGGAATTGGATTCGATGTATCTGCCCAAGATGCAGTTCGCAAATACATCAAATTAATTAATTGTCTCATTAATTCTCCAGCTTCTTTGTCAAATTTTCGAGTCACAGCTGATATAACAGTTTGATCTCTGATATAAATTATACATTAATATTTTAATTATAATCGGAGATAATTGCAAATTAGGAATCTTACCTAAGATCTTGAGTAAATCTATCAAAATTGACCTCCCAAAATATTTTTCTATCCGAAAATTTAATATTTTTTCCTTCTAATGATTTGGATATGGCCGTCAAATTAAGATCTGGTAAATTATATGTAGGTCTTTCAGAATTTTCTGTCATTGTTTTAGAAGATTTACTATTCATTAAAAATTGATTTTTCACTAATAACTCAAATATATTTTTCAGATTAGGGATAGAAGGTGGTTCAGTAGCTAAAAAAAATTAGATTATTAATACAAAAAATTCCAGAATTCATTAGATTAAGAACAAAATTTTTTTTAAATAACTAAAAAATAGAAGATGAATAAGGAAATATATATGATATCAAATCTTCAAAGACCGTGAGAATTATTATATATATATTTAAACCAATGAGAACCGATGACAATGTGCCATAACAGTCAAGTTGGATCTTGGGTGCTTCTATATTACTGCAGTAGTTTAGTAGAGTTGTGTTTCAAGTCTAAAAAATTTGACGCGCAATTAAAAATTTACATATGTAGTACATAAATTTACATGTAATTATATAGAAACACCCAAGACTAGCTTGACCATTATGGCATGTTCTCATTGATTTTCATCGGTTTAAAATATATTATTATAATTTTGAATCATACAGTTAGAAGGAATCTGTTCAATTCGTTTGTATGTTTTTATTATGACTTGAGACGCTGTGATACGTTTATATTTTAATACTTCTTCCAACATCATTTCACCCTCATCTCCACAGTAAGTTTTTGCAAACAATATGTATCTGTAATAAATATTTATATTTTTAATACATGAAACAAATTATATTCTACAATATAATTAAAACTCTCTTATTTCAATTTATAAAAATACCTTGAATAACGAAGAATCATAATAATTTTGCATGGATGTAAAGTATACTCAATATTTAAATTATTTTTGTAATAAGTGACAAAGCCATGTAGTATAAGGTCACATAATCCTTCATTTACCTAAATATCACATAAAATATTGTCAATTCTTGATTTGAGATTATTTTTTTATTACAGTTTTAGGATGTCATGAACCAATTAGAAAACAGTATTTTAATAACTTACAATATTATTTTAGATTACTTAAGATGATCTTGAATATATAAGACCAGTCTTCATTATTATATATGTTATATAACTGCAAGCATTGTTTACCTTTGCTTCTGGTAGACTTGTTCCAATACATATTTCACGTAATGTTTTTGGTCCATACAATAAATTGTTACCAATGTGCCTTACAGTAGAACCAAAGCACTCTTCTAACAACAACAAGCACAGCTTACTATAAATATCCTTCATATTTATGAAAATTGATCCTTTTGCTTTTAGTTCGTATGTAATTCCAAAAGTAACTGCATGTAATTTGCTTTTATATAGATCTAATGGTGTGATATTTTTTCCTTTTACAGATCTTTTTTTTAGTACTCTTCAAATGGAGAGAATTTGGAGTGCCAACCAGTATTAATAGTTTAATTTCTTCTTGAGATTATGTGACACCTGCAAAGAATGTTCTTGAGTAATTTTGAGGTTATAGTACCACATATGACCACGTGTACTTATGTGAAACAATAACAACTAATTTTTATTGTTTATATATAATTCTAAAAGCAACTGCATGCAAGTTATCTTTACATGGTTCGAACCAACGTGTATTTCTCCTTTCTGTAATTCTTTTTTAATATTCTTTGAATAGAAAGAATTTGGAATGCTTTTACTCTATGTGGTCGTACGTGTCTTCGACAGCTTCTTGTCTTTCGACAATTTTTTCAGTCTTTTCTTGAAATTATACGATACCTGCAAAGAACTTCAGTTTCTAATAACAATCTTAAGTTATATCACGTAACCACACGTAATTGACGTAAACCACGTGTACGATAGTACGATAACAATTGAACTAAATATTTACTACATTAAGGTAGTTTTACATGGCAGCGTCGAGCATCGTGAACTTGCTATTTGTCAATTTTGATCAAATAACCAAAGGGCGCATTCAGCAGAAAAGAGCGCTACGAGAGCGCTCGCTGTTATTGGTGTATTCTTCTAGATCATCCAATCAGAATTTTAAATCTGGAAGAATATACCAATAACAGCGAGCGCTCTCGTAGCGCTCTTTTCTGCTGAATGCGCCCAAAGTAACCTGTTTAAGTAGCCTATAATAAGTTCACAATGCTCGACGCTCGACCAATAAGAATAAAGGAATTTTAACTCCTATTATTTTGATTGGCCAAATTTCAATCTTTTACAATCTTTAATCTGAATTTTTAATTAGTAGTTTGATTCCGGCCTAAGGATTCAAGATTCACGAAAGAGCAGTAGCCAATCAAACCTCGTGCTCGTAGAGTCGTAGTCGACTTTCTGTTAGTTTTGTACTACATACTACCAACGTAAGTTCTATTGGCTACTGCTTTTTCGCTTTTCCGTCAAGATGTGAACCCGCCCTAATACCTAGGGTACTGTCAGTCTCGCTACAAATGCTTTGAAGCGTTTGATTGACCAATCAGAAGAAAGAACTTTACAAATTTACCAATCAAGAAACGCTTCGAAGCATTTGCAGCATCGCGTTGAAAAATTATTCGAGAATCACTAGAAATACTAGGGACTTACAGCCGCAAGTTAATTTCTGCACCAATATCAATCTACACTATTATCGCACTTGAAATACGAGGCAGGAATCAGACTATACTGAGATTAAAGATTAAAGATTAAAATTTCACCAATAAGGACAAAGAAATTTTGAGTTTTTTTTGTTTTGATTAGTCAAACTTCAATCTTTCAATCTTCAATCTCATTCTTCAATGCGTAATCTGATTCCGGCTTTAGCGTTGCTTGCACTTTTTGCACTCAGCATCTTTGCTTTCTCTCTTTCTTCAACGGATGAACATATTATATTTATCTCATTTTAAGTGCACAAATTTTGAACTTCTCAAGCAACACGAAAAAACTTACAAACAGCCAAAAAAAACAGATAAGGAAAAAAATGTCAATTATTATTGCATAATTATTTTGTAATTTCGTGATTTTCGCATGACTTTAAATACTCTACATTTTTTTATTTGTAATGGAAGCAGATCTTCATTTTAATGAACCTTTAATGAATTTTTATAGAACTGTTCCATTATTATACCGCGTTCAAGTGAAATAATAATCAGAGTCCGCAAAGTATTTATTTTTATGTACATTTATTGACACGCAGATACCCATTTGAAGGAAACAATCGTCTCGAACTCGATTGGGGATCGATTAGTGAGTAACCGCCACTTGAACCGTGCCGGCACCGTGGCAGCAACGCTTCCGCCGGAACATCATTGTCGCGGATGATCACGTGATCGAGGATCGACTTCTTCGTTTGTGGCCACGAGGTTTTGTGGTAAAATTAAGTTTACCGGGTGGAAAAGGCCCCTTATTTTTGTAGTTATACAAAAATGCCCTCCAGCAACCCGTTGCCACCCAAAGAAAATGCCCTGTTCAAGCGGATCCTGGTGAGTAACGATCGATCAAAATACTCTGTTTTGGACCCCACTCTCCGGCAAGCAGGGTGCACTCGCCGTGTTCTAATGATAAAGCATTTCCTCGGGGAAGTAAAACGAGAAATGCTCACTGGCGACCGCGTGACGCAGCTGCTTGCTTGGTGTCATGCATGAAAACCCGTCTCGCTCCGCGACACTCTGCGACGATGCATTGTCGATCCTCGCGCGAATGCAAGCAAAATCCATTGAACCCCCCCCCCTCCCTCGTACCTAACCCTACAAATGCCCATAAATGCATCTTTATATAGTATATGTTTTCTTACAGAGATGCTATGAACACAAACAATACAAAAATGGGCTGAAGTTTGCAAAACAGATCCTGTCAAATCCCAAGTTCAGCGAACATGGAGAGACCTTGGCGATGAAGGGTCTCACTCTCAATTGTCTGGGCCGTAAGGAAGAAGCCTATGATCATGTGCGCCGTGGCCTCAGGAATGACCTACAATCCCATGTTTGCTGGCATGTTTATGGTCTTCTGCAACGTTCCGACAAGAAGTATGATGAGGCTATCAAGTGTTACAGGAACGCGCTCAAGTGGGACAAAGATAACATTCAAATCCTTAGGGATTTATCGTTGCTACAAATCCAGATGCGGGATCTGGAAGGTTATAAGGTATTAATATTTAGTATTGATCTATTTTATTGCAAGCTCTTATTTTGTTATGTATATGCATCATATTCTAAAACTGCATTATATTTTAATTATATATTACAAATATATTTTTCGTTAGGATACCAGATATCAGTTGTTTATGTTACGTCCTACTCAACGAGCTTCTTGGATCGGATTTGCTATTTCATATCATTTGTTGAGAGATTATGAGATGGCATTAAAAATTTTAGATACTTTTCGAAATTCTCCAATGGTATGTTAATTAAACATAAAGATCCTTTATATATAGAAATAAAAATATTTTATAATAAAAATTATTATTATATCTACAGATTTGTTATGATTATGAACATAGTGAGTTGTTATTATATCAAAATATGGTCATCCAGGAATCAGGAGAATGTGAACAGGCGTTAAAACATTTAGACAAGTATAGTGATCAAATTTGTGACAAGGTTACTGTCAAAGAAACTTACGGTAAGTTTTGAACATGATTCTTCAAATCATGCTTTTAATACTTGAATATATCTTTAATGTTTCTTGAACCACCCTTTAGGTAAACTAAGACTTCAACTGAAACAGTATGCAGAAGCAGAACAAGTTTACAAGGAGCTATTAGATATTAATCCTGAAAACACAACATATTATACTAGGCTAGCAGAGGCTGAAAGACACTCTTCACCAAGCGATACGTTGCAAATGCTCCAAAGATACGAAGAACTCTTTCCTCGAGCATTAGCACCACGCCGTTTGCAACTCAATTATGCGATAGGAGATGAATTTAAAGTCTTAGTTGATCGATATTTACGGAAAGGTAATTTTGTACAAAAAAAATGTTGTGCACATGCAATTATTTATGAATAATATTTTTTAAATTTTATGTATTTAATTGGATTAATTTTTTTCTAGGGCTTCACAAAGGTATACCACCGTTATTTGTGAATCTTCGTTCATTATACACTGATAAGGAAAAAGTCGAAATCATATCATCTCTACTTGTGCAATACAAGGAGGCATTAAAACTTCACGGTCACTTTAGCGATCAAGAACATGATAATCCACGAGAACCAGCATCGGCGTTATTGTGGACTTATTATTATCTAGCGCAACATTACGATTACCTCGGTCAAACGGAAAAAGCATTGATTGAGATTGATGCTGCCATAGATCATACTCCTACGCTTATAGAACTGTTTGTTACCAAAGGACGCATTTATAAGGTAGGATTTTACATATTTATATAAATGTAATATTATTACTAGGTGGCGTTATAAGCCTTGAAAAACCATGACATTCTCTGATTTTATTATAATAGCAATTTTTATGGGAGGAGGCGGGGATTAAGATTTTAAAACTTTGTTATTGTAAACTTTATAATAATATAAGCAATTAAGACTTCTTACAATTCAAATACAAATTTGTATTTGTTATTGTATGTTTGAAATTTTTTTCTTTGTTTGATACTTTGTTTTCATCGAGTAGAATATTTTTCCACTCAAAATTCTTAGTGTTATATATGCGAGGTAAGAAATCACAAATACGAGATTTGAACCTGTATTTTTGACTTGGTAAGCAACTGTTTTAGCAATGAGCTATTTAACACCTCGCATAATTAATATAACAAATATTTATTATAAAGATTAATATTATAAAGAATTTATTATAAAGAATATTATTATAAAGAATGTTGAAGATATATGTGGTCTAAATAGAATTTCGTATATTAATAGCACGCGGGTAATGTTCAAGAAGCTTATAAGTGGCTGGATGAAGCACAGGGATTAGATACAGCTGATCGATATATTAACTCTAAATGTGCCAAGTACATGCTTCGTGCGAATCTTATTAAAGAAGCAGAGGAGACATGTGGAAAGTTCACGAGGGAAGGAGTTTTAGCTATGGAAAACTTGAACGAGATGCAGTGTATGTGGATTCAAACAGAAGCGGCCAACGCGTACAAACGCCTTGGAAAATATGGAGAAGCATTGAAAAAATGTCACGAAGTTGATAGGGTAGGTACTATCTTGTGTGTATGTGTATGCACTCGCGCGTAACACGTACACATTCAAGATGAATATGTTATATCTCTTGTAACATGATTATTTGCAGCATTTTTCGGAAATCATAGAGGACCAATTCGACTTTCATACATATTGTATGCGGAAAATGACGTTGCGATCTTACGTGGGACTTTTAAGGCTAGAAGATGTTCTTCGAGCTCACCCATTCTACTTCAAAGCAGCGAAATGTGCAATGGAGGTTTATTTGCGGCTACACGATTATCCTTTGCCAGATCCAGCGCAAACGCAAGAAATCGATACTGGTGAGTACTGCTATTTATCAAAACAATCTTTTGAACAGCCATGCATAGTATATCTTTTACAAATTTTAATCTGAATTTAATTAAATACTATACAGATTATGTCACAAAATTTAAATTTAATTTAATTTGTAAGTGGATAAGTAGGATGCCCAAACAGTACTTCAAATACAGTTTTTTTAAAATCTTATTTTGGAAATAAAAATAAAATATATTAAGATGTCTTAAAATTTTACGTTCTTGTATCTCATAAGGTATATTAACGTAAATTTAATTATAATACAATTTACTAGTAAAAAATATAATTATAAAATTATGTAGGATGTTTATCCTACTTATTAACTTGCATATCATTATAAACTATCTACCTATTGAAGATTAATAGAAGGAATTATATATGTATTATAAACTGCTGGCTGTTCAAATATTAAGACTTATTAATAGAAACGTGTATACATATATGTAAAATTAAGTTAATTACATTGCAATTAAATGCATAATGTGATCTTTGTTGATATATTTGTACAATATTATATGAAAAGTGTTTTATATGAAAAATTACAAATAATGTCAATTACATTTAATACGATATTGACGGAATAATGATAAGATATATAAATAATTAATATGATTTGAATAGACTATTATATTAATCTGTATAAAAGATTTTCTAAAATTCAGACTACAGCGTACAGAAAGATTTGCGTCAATACTTGTCATTTTAAGATATATTTTCCGTTTTATTCAACTTTACATTTCTCGTACATAGAGGAAAACTTAGGAAAAAGATTCGTGAAATAACGCTACAATCTGTCAAAGCGCGTACATAAAATAGACGATAAGTAATTATGTTATATGTACACGTATAATTCCATTAATCACAGATAATGTGCAAATATGCGATGACGAGGCGCATACTATAAATCGCATACGTGAATACGATCGCACATCTATTATTCTAAAACGGGGGAGTCAGGTTGCATAATAAATTACGCGTTTATCGTAAAACAACGTAGCTATAATTATCTAACTTAATCAATTCGTATTTACAAGTACAATAAATATATTAATAATACGCGTATGTATGTGTACGGCTGACACGCACGCAGGCGATGCGCGATCATTTCGCGCGCTGGATATCCGCGAGATTATGGCATTGCGCGCGACTGCCGTTGGATACGCGCATTCACGTTATCCCGGCCGTCTTCGTAATCTCGGCCCCCTGGGCTTCGAATAGATATATCCACTATTCTGGTCTTGTCGTTGCGTGATCGCCTGCGGCGTCAGGAAGTAAAAGTGGCCAACGTCACCGGGTAGTCGATACGCGAAGTACGCGTTCGGGTTATCAGAATGATTGTCTTGCACTGTGATGGGATCAATGAATTCGGCGTCGGGATTTATTGGGGGACGTGGATTCCTGTAGTTGACCTCTATGTCGTCCAACAGTGACACGGGTTGCTGAACGTTCTCCAGCTCCTCCCGAGACTCGGAGAAAGGCACAAAATTGTTGGTATGTCTGTTAGTTGGTTGTATCGTGCCTCGCAACCTGTAACGAGGGGTCGGCTGTTGTACTCCCTGATTTTGCAATCGATAGTTTCCCGTTTGCAATTCGTAGTTCGGTAACGGCGACGGCTGCTTCGGCCGATGTTTAGGATCAATTATCTCGATGAACTCACTGTCCGGATTGATCGGCGGTAAGGGCCGTCGGTAGTTGATGAGAGTGTCGTCCTTGAGGGAATAGGGTCGCTGCGACTGATCCCCGTAGCGCACTTTGACGTTGAGCGTGTTGTAGCTTACCGGTCGACCGGTCTTGTAAACATTCGGCACGTAGGTGTTCACGTTATGATTAGGTTTCTCAGTGACGCTGCTCGATTTCCCATAGATCGGAGTCGTGCTCGATATCCGCGCGTCCGGTAATTTCTTACCAAAGATCGTGAAGTACTCTTTCGTAACGTCGTCCAATAGTTTCTCGTCCTGCTGCGTGAAATACGCGTATTGCGGGTTGGGTGTTGTATCTACGATCGGATAGGAGGTGCTCGTGGAATAAACCGGATGTTGCGTCTTATATGATACTTGTTTCCGTGATTGATGTCGCGACGGGGAATCGATGTCTTCGTAATCATATTGCCGATTACCAGTCTTGATGTCTTGATACTCATTGTATACTGACGTGTCTTGCTGCTGCTGTTGATGCTGTTGCTCCCCATGATACGGCGATCTCTGATTACCGAGTTTTGAGTAATCCGCTATTTGAAAGCTATACTGATAGATCGGTTTAGGCTTTGTTGTCTGTCGATAGTACGTTTGTGGCTTGGGAGTCGTGTAATACGTCTGCACCGGACGTGCAGGAACAGGCTGATAGTAAATGGGTGCTTGATCTGCTAACATACGTTGGCCTTGATCCCGAGACGAGCTGGCATCGAATTTCGCTGACGTAGTCTCCGAGTCATCGGTGTATTGGAATGTCTGCGAATTCTTCACGATATTGTCGATGAGCTTCACCTTGTAATCCTTTGAGGACTCAACTGGCGGGATTGTCTCATAATAGTGCTTCTTCTGTTCAGATCGTGATGCATCGACGTTGTAATACGGCGATTTTGTCGTGGTCTCGTAATAAACAGGCGGTGGTTTCGCCGTGACATCTGAGTTCTCATCTGTTGATTCCTCATAGAAATAATAGGACGCATGGCTAGCAGATCGACCAGGCTGACTAGTGGTAATGATGGTCTTGATAGAGGCTGGTGTGACTTCCACCGGTCGCTCCAGCGATGACTGCGTGGTCGACGGATAATACGCGAGAACCGGGACCTTGCTCGTCACCAGAGTAGACCAGTCTTTCTGTTGGGTCGTCGCCTCAGACACCTGATTTCCGATTACGGGACTGATGGTATATATCTCGGTATTTTCGAGAGTGTGCGGTTTCCCAGGTGACGACGTTGTAACTTCCACACTAGGCGTAATTTTCTTAGACTTAAATATATTTGTCACGTTCTTCGCCGTTGTACGACCGAAGGATACTTTCGTGGAGGTCGATGAAGTAGTACTTGTCTTGGTTACCAGACTTGGTGGAATGGACGAGGCTTTGTTCTGTTTAGTCGTAAACTTCCTCGGTGGCAAATACGTTGGACGTGTTTCCGGTGAGGACGTGGTCGTCGGTCGCTTTATATACTTCTTCGTGGTAGGTTTCTTGTCGTCTAGAGCAGAGAAGAAATCTGGCGGTGGGGGTAGGATTATGCCGGGCACCAGGGGCCCCGGCGGCACAGCGGTCGTATTATCTTGCGGATAATAGAAACTGTATGGTGGTGGATAGTAGATGGACTGATCCTCCTCATCATAATCCGATTGGTTACCTGGTGGTGGCACGAATATCGCACCAGGCGGTATGGCGTGATAGAAAGGCGGAAGAGCGCCAGGCGGCGGATGAGGAAGTTCCGGTTTTACTCCCTTCTGATCATTGTTACCCTTAAACGATTTCTCTTCAACGGAGAAGTTTCCTGGGAAACCGAATTCTGGGGTGAATACTGTGCCGTTTGGAGAGATTGAGAAGAACGGATCCTCTCCTGGTAATAATCCTTTGTAGAGAGGATTCATGTTGTAGTCGAAGGTGCCGTTACCGATCTCCTGCGCGGTGCCATTTGGACCAATGATCTGTACGGGTCCGCCCTCCGTGAGTTGTACCGGAAAGGGTGGCGGTACCTTCGGTTTCGATGGTATCTTGACTTGCCGTTTCGGCGCCTTGTAATCATCGATAGGCGGCCATTTTGGCTGCTCGCCATTGCCACTCTGCTGCTGGCTGCCGTTTTGTTCATGTTCAGGAAATTTCCCACCCTTCAGTACCAGTACATGGTTCTCGGCCAGCCAGATTTCGTCTTCGTCGAGGCCACCCAGATTGTCGATCGTGTCCTTGGGCACTTCAGGATTGCTGAGGTAGCTGATGATGCCGGGTCGTTTCGGGCGATTACTGTAAATCTCGTTCTGTATGAGACCGTACTTGCCCTCCTTGACCTGCTGGGAGAGTGTTTTTTTTCCGTCCTCGTCGTCGTTGCCACCACCGTCGCCGCCGCGATTACTTTTCCCCTCCTTACCGCTGCCGGCTGCCGACATGAGAATTCCATCGTCCCACAGCGACTCACCGTTTTCACGGAGCTTTGTATCAACTTTCAGGTGACCCCCGATCAGATGGTGAGACACTTTTCTTCCGGGATCCGTGGTGATCTTGTTGGGCGACGTGCTGCTCGACAATCTCGTGCCCTGACTGTAGGACGTGTATTCCTTGCTCGATCGATGACTAGATTCCTCAATGTGCCTCCTCTCCCTGATCATTGACGATTCCGTTATGATCGCGCATGTCGCTATCAGTGTTAGAGCTAGTGACAGCCTCCGTAGAGATAATGCGAGATACGTCATCTGAAAATAGACGATGCTTGTGTTATTCATTTTTGGCCTTGAATTTGTACGTACACTTATGAAACTAATTATCTGGATAGACATTTATTAATGATGTCTTCAAATTATCTTGGTGTTGAACATTGTTGTTTTGCACTGATAATTTATACTTATTTGTATTTAGATAGCTAATATTGTGAAACTACTAATATCGTAATGTAATCGCTTAACACCCGGACAACAATTTGAAGAAATCATCGATATAATAGTCCACTGTTCGAACAATTAATTTCGTAACTGTATTTTTAATGATCAGAAAATTTTTATTTCGCGATAAAAAAAAAGCGGTTATTTTATTCCGAACAAGAGAGTATAAGAAAGTAAAAACTTGTGTATATTTTGATACGTAATTTTCTATGTAGGAGCTAGATACGTAATTAAATCGTACATTTTATTCTTTACGCTGCGTGAAATGATTTCTGCGTTTAATAGGTCAGTAAAAGACGTTGCGTTGCGCAGTATATAAAACAGTTTATTATTCACAATGACCGGAATTACATTCATAGACGTCGGTAGACGTAGCACGCGGTTTCCAGCGTATGTCAAGGATCTAATTGCGCAACGACATCAATTAAGTACTAAGTCACGAACAAAGCGTATGTTTATTCGCATCCTAGCCAGACCTATTGCTGCCCCGCAATTTAGTCTTGCGGTAACAGAGATACGCTACTCTAATGGTTCTTGCTCCTATTACCATTTTACAAATTGTGCCGCTGTAAATCTTTGAAATATTTTTAACCGTGTTCGGTTTTATGAATAGTCGTGATGTTTAAGAGAAAAAAGAAAACGAGTATTAAAAAATGAAAACATAAATATCGAACGATTTCGTCTTCGGGATGACATTTTAACATTTCAGCATGAGCATCGTGAGACGAGAGCAATTTTCGCGAATCACCGATCTTCTACGTATCGGTAGTTGATCTCTCGAGACCTATGCTCGTACATTCGGAGAATTCGTTAATTCCACCACTCGGGATTGCGGTGATACCGAGAATGCGATATCGAGGGGGCTGCCACGCCTTTCCCTGGCGAATAGACCGGTGAACGTTCGACAAACATTCACGGGTCACTGGAGTACCAGCCGACTCGTAATGACTCGCGACTGAGTAACGAACCAGTGCTAACAGCGTAGGTAGGTTTCCTGTAGGCTTACGCCGATGCATTAACCATCGCATGAGCGTGTTGCTGCAACGCGCGGCTCGTATAAGTTTGCGGAAGTAACGCCAGCGCGAGCAACACGATAATACGCTTCCGACAGGCCCGCGGACGTCGCACTTTGCCTATCTCTTCAATATTTTTTTCTGAAAGCTTCTAGCTTCCTTCGTTTCGTTTATCCGCGATCCCAAGGATGCGTCCTACACTTATTTTGATACATTAATTGCTCACTTCACTGTCACTATAAATAGAAAGTCGTTATATAAATAACATTATGCAAGCAGTATATAATTTCTATTGAAATATATCGTACATAATAAAATTGCACAATCGAATATCAATACCATGAATTTAAGTATTAATCGCGTTTATCACTCGGAAAGAACTGTTTTGCTGAAGTATCTAAAAATTTAGGTGTGGATGCAAACTGAAAATAATTTTATTGAATTATTAAAATAATTATGTAGAATGCTTAAACTCTGATTGTTGAAAATTAAAACTTTGCAATATTGTTAGCAACATTTAAATATTCTACATAGTAATTTGAAATGATCGAACAAAATTATCTTCAGATCTGTCTAAATGTTTAGACACTTTAGTAAAACTGTTCTCTCATTTTCCTTGCAACGTTTTTTATTTCAATCTTCAAATTACGTTTAATGAATGCGATATTAAGGTATATACCTTTCTTCGTACATCCGTAACTGTATGATAAACTTTACTGAGATTTCTGGTATGTCGCTGAATTGCTGTAATTGAACCGTCACATGCGATAATGCGCTTCTTCAGAAAACCTGCAAGGTGACCAGTCCGATGATGGAGACATAAAACGCCTTACGTGAGTGCACTCGATTTCTCCGCGCAGGTAACTACTTAATCTACGCGTGCTACGTGACGGAACACCGACGTTTATCCACGCGCAAGAAGAATCAATGTAACACTCAATCACTGATGCACGTGTTCAAAGTCATCAACACGTTCTTAATACCTGAGGATACCCCGCGTGATTTATCGCGCGAGTATTACACGTATCTACGTTTGTAATACCTCTGGAAACTTATCACGCGTCTTATAATCACCAATTATTCCGTAAGAATCATCATTAATTGTCAATAAGCACTCGTTAGAACCATTATTAATTGTCAAACTGTTCTGTAAGAATCATTAATTCTTAGTGTAAACACTTTGAATCACTTAGATTATATCTTTAATTAAATTAGAATATCAAACTGCAAATCCAAATTGCACGCGTGCAAGTTGCGATATGAATTTTCTTAGTGAAATCATCTTTTCGTTCTCCGTCGCGCTTCGATAAGTCAGATCGGCCGCGGATATCTCCATTGTGCACTCACCGACGGGTTTACTCTACGACTTAACATACTCACTCTTTCCGACATTTAACCGACACTACCCACAACACTACGAACGATTGATGTGTTCTACTTTGTAAGAAAATCGCACCTCTCGGTTTGCGTTTTACTGACAGGACCGGTTCTCGATTGCACTCGTGCTACGCACGATCTCGACGTTGTAGATAAATCACGTAAGGTGATTTTCTCACGTTCAAGTGCGTATCATCCAATTAACGTCTCGCAAAGTATACGTCACTGATTGATTTTACGCGTTGATAAATGAATGGTGTATTTTCGGTATTTCTATCGATGGAGATTGGAGAAACGCGTCGCGGGCCTCGACGGAGCCGCGGTACAACCGCTCGAACCGGCATGGTACACGTGACTGGCAGATTTTCATCACCCTCTCCCAGGGTACCGGACTCGCCAAGGACGTTCGTCGGGGAAGGTGGAGCCGTTTTCAGGCTGTAGCGGTACAGCGGCTACGCCGCGCCGGTGGAAAGGAGGAAGTCGCGGCTGGTTCGTACGATCGTAATTAGATCGTTGTTTCGTGTCTGGCATTATTTCAGCGTCGCTGATTACTCGGGGGTGTTTTATGCGCGACAGTCCTCGCACGAGGACACGTAACTTCGGAAAGAGGTATACAATAAGCGCGTAATGTCGCGGCGCCTTTCACTTTCTGTCGGCAGTCGGTACTGGTCTGATTTTGCTTACTTTTCAGAGCGATAATACTCACGTGACGAAGAGCGAAAGAATCGCGCCGCGCATTTACTCGAATTATCCGCACGATTGCCTAACCATCCGGTAACAAAACCTTTTTGTGCACAGCAATAAGCTACTCATAAATCAAACCGAGTATTATATATACCACTTTACTGTCCATTTTTGCTGACTGCGCAACACACAAGCCTCGCCTAATAGAGTTCGCTGAATGGGCAGTTCTCGGATCATTTGCCGAAATTGCGATCTTGAATCGTTTCATTGACTGTTTGATACCCGAATCTGATAACTATTAATGTTCGAGCTTTGTTGGTCGTTCGAGTTGTGTCGGAGAACTCGAATAATAAAAACTTCGTTCCGCGTAATTCGTACAATTCCCACACGAAGCGCGTAACGATTGAGATATATATTGCAAAATATACCGGTCGTAAACGTCGCCAAAATGGAAGTGGTCTGTTCCGTAAGACGAAAGTCGAAGGATTTTTCGAGACGTGATGCAAGATAGCCGCGATTCCCGCTGGCAGGTGCCGTTACGTTGCCTCGTTACACCGAGGTCTGCTCTAAAAAACGTTCAAGACTAGACTTTGCCGTTACGACCGATAGCGGATCGCTTCGATCTCACTTGCCAAATTGGAAAAAATCGGAAACTAGTTTCAAGATAGACGTGGCGTAACAATTATGATTCTTGTAGAGCTTTACTTGGAAACTCAAAGGGAAGAGTTATTTTCTTCCTGAAATGATTATAGAAACCCTTTCTTATAGTCAATAAAATTTACTGCATTATTATCATTATATTTGTTACAATTAACGAATTTATTGCGTTTTAGTATTGTCTGAAGAAAAAAGTCTGGTAATAGGTATCAAATATATTTTATTTAACGTATTGGTGTATTTTTTAGAAAATATTACCAAATATAACATAACCAACCGTTTGGTAATAATTAGGAAAGCTAAATCAGTTTGGTTAGTTTTACTTACATTAGATAAACATTTAATTGAAATTATTTTTAACGTTACCAAGCTTCAATAACTAAACTTAATTATTATCACGAGACTTTTCTCGACTTCATATATCTGTTTTTACACATTACAATATATTGATTATTCTCATTAAAATGTTTTATGTCCATAGCGTTAATATATGCAAATTAAATCAGTTCGAACGTCATTTCTCGGTCACCCGAAATATAACGGAAGTTGACCTTGAATCTGGACCCTCAAAGGCGTCCCACGGTTAAGATAAAACGGCATTGAGCCATCACACTAGTTCCGCGAGAGTGAAAGGCTGGTCTGGCGGAACGAGATCTTTGCAAAACAGCCTCACGTTGATTCATCAGATTGATATTGTTCGTTTTGTCAGGTCGATTGTGTACCGCAATCGTAACGTGATTAGCAGTTATGGTACCGTTTTAGCCGGAGAATGTCTATTTGTATCGTTATTAGGAATATTGGATATTTTGAGAGTTTAATTGGCAGTAAAATCTTATCGATTTTTGTGATTCCTTATTCGCTTATTCTGTCGAACAAATACAGTAAAGTCATACAATTACTGGTGTACGTGGACACGCCGGACACCACGTAAGTGATCTACTGTTATCCAATTGAATTTACGCTTTCAACTACTTTCCTTTTTGTTTCGCGTTGTGCTCACTGAGCAGCATTAATTCCTCGACGCTGCGGCTTGACTTTCGGTGCTTCGTAATGATTTTACAGCCACGTGTAGAAACTTTGGGGTACATACTCTCGAAAGTGGCCGATCACACCATCGGTCACAGGAAATCGATACTCTACTCTAATCGGTATTCTGGCCGCGATGCGCTTCTTGCTCCAGCGCATCTTTATTTAATAACCCTCAATTAGCAATTTATAACCACTCTATTTTCGATGTTAAACTCTGCCGCGTTGCTACAGTACATTATTTCCGAACATACCATATAATTTGTTACATTTCTTATGGATCTGCATGTTTGCGTAAGAGCGATAAACCAGGAGAAAGCTAAAACATGAATGCGTGAGGTATCCCGGTGTTATAGGGAATTATCCCTATCGCTTTCAGATGCAGATAAGTCGGAATATCCGCTTTACCTAGACACTCAATTGGCACGCTGCACTTGATGCTGTATGTATATTAATGCTTCGCTTCTGGCTATGGATACTCGTGAATTAAATTAGCACGTTTGAAACATTACTTTCTGTTGTATATAGATTTTACACTTCTATATGCACACTTTTCTATATCTCTAGAGCAATTTAGACATGCATGAATTTTTGGCACGTTTGATGTTATTTTTCTTTTATTGAGCACACGTAGTACAAAATGTGTGAAAGGTGAAATTAATTTCTCTTCCGTGTCTCGTTTTGACAAAACAATCAATTGCGGTAATTTTAACAGAAAAATGATAAATTGTTGAATTTTTTTAATTATTATTGAAAAAATAAAAATATGTATAGTTCATATATATAATTATATATAAATTTATTATTGTTTATATAATGTTCTTCCGTGCATACATTTGTATGTCATCGTCGCATTGTTAACTTAATCATTCGTTTACACACGCACGGAGATTAACCTATCGTGACGGAAACACGTTCAATGAATTCGCTGTGTCACGTAATATTCGTCACGTACATTAGTGTGATATGACAGTTTCATTACGCGCATCACGTGTAAGGTGAATCCCCCGACCTCATTGCTCAGAAGTCAGCGACGAGATCAGTGCCGTCGGAACGACAGGGAAGAGTAGCACTCGAAGTGGAACACCTTGGCATTGACCGGCTTGCTCCGCCGAGGCAGCCCGCGCGCTTGCATAATCGGCTCGTCTCGTTCATCCCGGGGCACTTCTCTCACGGCGAGTTACGGCATCAATCGCATCGCACGGTAAACTCGCTCTTGAGATGACTCTCGCAGTTCGCGTACCGATATAATCTTAACGGCACGTACACGCGACCGAAATTTTTTTTCTCTATATGGAGAAACTCCTCCGAGTCGACGACCGAGTATCTCGTCGCAAATAAATTCCGTTTCCGTTTATCAACAGAAAGTGCAAACGGAATGACGAATATCGTGTATTTTGCCGTTATTACAAATTCTGAAGACTTTTAAACATCGACATTATATAAGTTGATTGTACTTTTTATTGACGGATTGATTTCGTTTCAACAAACTCATATATGTAATATGTATTAGTTGTGGTATGTAATCGTTTTTGCTGCATATTAAACGCGTTCCTTTAGATATTCGATGTAATATCGAATTTTATACAAGTTACATAATCTTATCAAAAATTTTGTTATTTTGCACAGTAAGGAATTATTACGCAAGATAAAAACATTAATCATCACTCTTGGATAAATTCATGAAAATTTCCGTTTTTTGTATCTTTGCATTTCTAATGTCTTTCAGTTTCTATCAATGTATTAAATTAATTAATTAACTTCAGTCTCGGTCTAATTTATTTGTTATTTAATTTTAGAACTATAGAAGAAAGTAAAAAAAAAGGTTAAACCGAAATTAAAGTTAATTTACATTGCTAAAAGTGAACGTAAGAGAAAATTACTTGATCGAATCTCAAGATCATCAGGAATCTGTCTCGTGTTCTCGATTTTTGACCATAATATTCTTTAAAGAATTTTTTCAAGTTACAGCGGTTTTCACGCTTTGAGGTAACAGGCAACCGAATTCGATCAGCGAGAAATTCAAAGAAACAGGTCAAACTGTGTAGTAAAACTCGGAGAACGGTCATAGACCTCGTAGCGCAATAATTTGTACAATAAGTACACCTTCGCTAATCTCATCAGTGAGTTAGTCGCATATTTTTAACTAACACTCGCACTCGTTCGACCGTTCACCTTCACGATAGATAAGAACTATAAATCTTGCAACATTCGAGTGTACTTTGAGATGCAAAGTTACTAACGACACACTCCTTCGAAAGTTTAGTTACTTTGAGGATCTCGATACTCTATTCATATGTAAACATGAATAAAATATCGAGAATTTATGATTCGAAATGGAAGAAATTTCAAATAAGTTGTCAAACATTCTTAGGTTAATTCGCATTGAAAAAATACTATGTTATGTCGCAAAACTGTTGTCTCATTTACTTGAAAATATAATTCAGTCGTATCTCTCCAATGATAAAAAAAATTCATTATTCAGCCGTGCTACTCTTAACGCCGTGATCTTGTAAGTTTTAACGAGCTGTCGTTTGATTAACGCGCGCGATCACGGCTCTATCACGTTTCCCAAACAATCGAACGATGAGACACAGCCGTCGGAATTTACGCCTTTGTCACCCGTTGGATTAATGCCGATTGTTCCACTCATACTAATGCATCCGTTCCCGACTCTAATCGCGCACACGTCCACTGGATTTCAAATGGAACAGGTTTATTCTACATATGCAATGAATCACAGTCCGGACATCCCAAAACGAGCTAGCTCGTGGTCTTGTCCCACAATTTGCCCGGAGGCGGTTCTTCATTTTTATCCGCATTCCACCTCTGCACCATTTTTATACGTGCACATTCTCACGCTTGCGTCAATCCCTCGCGTCCGCTGTAAGTTAGACGCCACCATTGCACTTATAATTAAGGACGATCAGTCCCGGCGAGAGGGGAAACTGGCCAGCGCAAGGTCGTGCCCAAGGCTCCATTAATGACCCTGCTCACCGTGTTTTCGTTCTTTCGTCGCGAAGGCGCCGTAATCAAAATGCATTCGTGAAAGGGAAATTTATCGCGTGAGATATTTTTTATTCAGATGCACTTTTTTAACCCTCCGGAGCTGAAAATTCGCCAAAATCTATAATCCCTATTCTTAACTTTATCGACAGTATTGGTATCGTTATATCGTTGCGCAGCAATTGCTTTTTTGTTATGTGTGAAACTTACAATGTAATATGTAATATCGACATTATTGTTACAGAATAGAGGCTACAGTTATACTGATGCTGGATCTGTAAGATCTATTGTAGTAAAGACATAATTAATTTCAAAGAATCAAAATGAATAAAGAATGAATGCTGAGCACACACATATTTTAATAAGAATAATCTAAATTTGCAAATAAACATTTTAAAAAATTGAAATTTGGGCAAAGAGATTTATAATGACCTACTGCACTAAATAAAATTCATTTAACAGTTAGTTTGTCTTATTTCTTTCGATGAAGAATGTATGTATTTAAATCAAATATTATATTTGACTTAAATACATATAAAATAAAATTAAGACAAACTAAATTAATTTTAGTCAAATAAATAATTTTTTCCCGGTATATCAACTATGGAGGGATATAGATAATGTAGGTTCAATAAACTCACATCAACTCCGGAGGGTTCATCTTCTCGCCTTTGAAAATTAACGCGCGATATACGCGAGGCGTTACTTCGCGCAGTACTAGTACGATATCGAGTTTGCCATGTTACTTGTAGGTACTACATTTTCCGTGAAAAAAAATGTTACCACGTGAATATTGATACAACCCTCTCCTTTCTCCGACAGCGCTCTAATCGGTGACTTTCATATTATTCCGTAACAAATGCTGGGTTACTTGCAGCGCACGTAATACGATACACTTACATACGCTCGTGTCATGCCTCAATACCGTATTTTCAGTGAAGAATCGTAAAGATAGTATTACTGATCTCGCTAAACACACGACGAGCGACTTTCTCTGTGTACGGCTACTATTTTATTTTACTCGGGCGACTTCATGCACGACTTGCATAACTTGATAAGCGGTCGCGGTTTAGTGGCGCTAGAAGTATCGTTCAACTGTAGTGTACGGCACACAATCGATCTCCAACTAATGTTTGCCTTGTCTTGATAAAAAAAAAAGTTTTAAGTCTCATTCTCCGCATCACGACTATTTTCGTCTTTGCTCCAATGTGATTTGCGTATTCGCGAAACGGAATTATGCAACATCCTCGTGAATGTACAATGATATTGTGACCGCTCTTAACAGTGGATCATAAAACGATCGCGTCATGATAGCCAGTGGCCATTTATACCGATTTATTATTTCTTTCCCTTTTCCTGTCTCAAGGGAGCTCTGTCGTGCAGATACATAACGTTCGTATATTGAGAGCGCGAACCAGTATTTGATCTTTGATCGACAAATTTTTTAAAAACATTATTTCCTGCATATATTTTTAGCTGAAGAAAACAAGTGATGTAAATTTAATTTTGCTACTTTACCTTCTGAACGTTTTTCGAGGACAGGCAGTATCAAAGTTTGTATCAAAGTGAAAGTAATCGGCCGCCAATCGGCCGACAAGTCGCTCGATCGTAGATTATAATTGACAAAACGAGACGAAACTAATTAAGCACGTTATAAACGCATCCATTGCCGTGACGACATGTCGCCGGAAGTTACAACTTTCGCAAAAGCGTGATTGACCGGATATTCCGAGAGCGAAATACGCGAAGAGCTATTAACAGTATCTTCTACTTCATATCTTTATTTTAGGTTCATTTAACGATATATAATTCCGATTCAACGAATACAAAAAGTGAGACTGCCGACAATCCTTCACAGGAAAATTTTTAAAAGTTATTTTTGTAAAAGAAAACTTTGTTTTCCAAATTCAGCTCAATGTAAATTTGGAGAAATATTTATGCCTGTTTCCACCAATGCAGATTAACTTTAATCTCGGTTTAACTTACTGTTAATCTTTTTTTAATTTTTAGAATTAGAAAAAGATGAAGAGCAAATTGATCCAAGATTAAAATTAATCTGCATTGGTGGAAATGGGCATTAGACATCTATTTGTATTTATTAGTATGCAATTCTATCTACCTATATTTATTATATGAGACATTCTATTTCTATTAGTTACATACATTTCTCTTATCGAATTTTGGTTAAAGTACATTCTTTGATAAAGGAATACATAAGGCTAGATAAAAGGACTATTATTTCGGAAGTGGTGACTGATACCACAAAAATGCTACAGAACTATTTCGATTCAATAAGACCTACGTAAAAGGTCGAAGCCACTAAGATTATCCACCGTCGTTTTTGAGGAAACAATTCCATCGTCTAGACCTGTACATATCTTTTTTGTTAAAAAGAACTGTGTTTAGTAGAAGCAACGTTTCTAACGAATTTTAGAGAATCTACTGTCCTCCCTATTATTACGGACAACGATGGATATACAATAATGAGCGACATCCTGGTGTATGATGACCGTACGCGTTATAATTAATGTTTCTCGGAAGACCTCTTAAACCTTTACGTCGGTCGTAGATAAATAGCACGGATATGCATATGAAGACGAATGGTTGTTGATACATAGGTCAACTATGAATGATTGAGAACATCGCGTAATCAGAGCAAAAGTCTGTGATCTAGAAAATTTCCATTGTGAGATTATTAAATCGTCGTTAGCTATAACTGCACGTGCTGATGTAGTTGTACGTAATTGCTGCTTCTTTCATTCTGAATTTTACAATTAAGCAAGTTGTTAGGTACTTTTCTTAGTATACATGATTTTTTTTTACACGTATTCTAGATTCCATCACTTTTACACACGGAAAAAACGATTTTACTGAAATTTCTGAAAATTTAAGTAGATCATCTCTGAACTAGATACTGATCTGACAATAATTTTAGTTGAAAGTAATTATGTAAGGGACGCTTAAATCTTTATGATTTATCAACGTTTAAGCGTCCTATATAATTATTCTGATGATCCAAACAAAATTTTTATTTTCTAATCTATATCTAGCTCACTGATAATCTAGCTAAATTTTTAGATATTTCAGCAAAACTTTTTCTCAGTGTACAAGTAAACAAAAATTATTAAGCATTAAGTTATATATGCTTTATAAAATATTTATAAAATTTTAAAAAAAGGAAGGACAGAGACTATTATTTAGCCGACTAGATGTTCGTAGTATTTTAAAGAAAAGAAATGCGCAGGACACGAATCAATCATGTGTATTAACTTATTAAAACTTCACGAGACGTTTTATTTTTCTTGTATATTAAAACACATTGTAATTTTATTTTTTAAACAGCTAAAGTCAAAAGAGTGTACACACTTGAAAATAAAATTATTTTAGTCGAGGAAATAAATCCTTGAGATCATAGTACAATTTTTCATCTATCACGTGTAGACTACGCAAGACTAAGTAATTATCACAATGACTTCTACATAGCACGTGGTGCGTTAAACTAAACATTCCTATCGTGCAACGAAAGGCTTCTTTCCTCACGTTAATTATGCAAATGCACTCACGATCGTTTATAATGCCGTGTGTCGGCGTCTTCGACGATATATCGTTCTTCCTCGTTGCGCTCCAAAAGAGGCAGACGGCTGCTTCAGGCGCATATATCGCACTCCGACAAGTTCATCTGCGAACGCACGGAAGAAATCTCAATAGAACGGATGGGGGGACTCAGTGTGCCCCTCCTCCCATAACACACCGTGCGTTATCCGGCCGTACGTGTCGCGAGATGCAACCACTGCACTTGGCTGACGATGCACAAGCAAGTAACCTCCTGCGCCGCGTGACCGGTGATCTTTATATCGATGGATCCTCGACTGGCCCTGCGCCAGTGTTCCGTCCCACTCTGTGGTCCCGCGATGCGATATGACGCGATGCGACGCGACTTTTGCGACGGTGCGCGACTCAACGCCCCGATACACCGCATGCGATATTCGCGCACCTTGTGCACCTCACCACGGTGTTACCACCACGTTGCGCCCGCGTGCTACGTCGCACCAGAGGAAGGGAACGTCGCGTGTGCAATGTCGCCGGTCGCTCTTACAACTGTCGGCCAAAGGCATCGTTCTGGGCCATTCACACACCTCGCACACCCTTCCTTTTTCGCAGCCTGGTCCTGCCTGCTCTCCTCTTTCTCTCTCTCTCTCTCTGTCTTTATCTAAAAGATACCTGTTCGTGAATCAACGGGTACAATTGCGGAAAAAATACATACCGCACTGCAAAAATTAGAGCCGATTAATTTTCTTATTACGCAATACGTCGCATTCCAATTATTCATACCTTGATGAGCAGCATTTGTATCATTGGTCTATTGTTACCAATAAAACTTGACATCATCAACTATTTGCAGATCCTCTCAGGGTGCTTCTACATAATTCGCAAATCGCAATCGCATTCGCATTCGTAGTTCGCAAATGTTGACGCAGAATGCGGTGACGATCACCGCACGCAAGATACACGCAGATGAGAGCCAATCGCTCGTAATGAAAAAACAAATGCAAATTTTCATTCTGCGTCTACGTTTTGCGAATTATGTAGAGGCTCCTTTACTTTGTTTTCTAATACTTTTACGTGTATTTTTTTCGAATATAATTTTACATACATATAATTATACGTGTGTGTATATATATAGACGTTGTTTTTAAAATAGGAAAGAAATAAAAGAGACCGAAATAAAATGAAACAATAAACTTGTACACATTATTCGCTATCAGGAAAAGATCTTTTTGAGATGCATTTGAATATTTATTTTCGACCAATCATTCAAGCTATAAACGTACATAAGGCAATTTATTGCTTGCACGCACTGCGCTTGTAAAAATCAAGGATCTCGCTTTTAAGCAGTTCTAGGCGCTTTATGTTATTTTGACGGTGGCCCAGACGGACATAACGATCTTTACTTGTCTACACGAGAGATACAATCGCGTCTGTCTGAGATGGAAATGGAAACGGGAAAACCGATATATACCTTTTACCGGACGACTTCGTCTGCGTAAAAAAAACTTGAGTCGCCAGGCTCGGGATGCCAAGAATTTTATTTCGATCTCTTTTTGGGTCTTCGTTCTTCAGGGCGAATTCCTTAACCTCCAGGATAAATTCCTTAATCTCGAACAATAAACGCGAGGTGTCGCTTATGTGATAGTGAAAAATATTGCTTGCGTGGGATAGTAAACAAAATATCATTCGTATTACGTCATCATTTAATGCCACATCTATCATATTTTCTATAATTTATATATCTTATTAGATATATTACATAATAATTATCTGATAGACGGCTGTATGTGATAAGGACAAAATTGAAATAAGAACTTTCTCGGCTTTCACTGAGAAGTCACGGTCCATTAATAGAAAGTAATTCGTAGATATATCGATGCCGCTTTGAATGCAATAAATACAAAGCGAATTCATAGTTGCATATTATTTTATCCGTATCTAATGCGCTTTAATATCCAATATGAGTATCGTGTCTGCACCTTATTCTGAAACTATTAATGAGCGTAGAAATAGATAGGACGAATCCGTGAGTAATAGTGTCGCTTATAAGTAATCACCTTGCGTGAACGTGAACCGATCGCATATCAATTGTCGCGAATGGCTAATTCAACAATGTCGATATCAAATTAGTTATACATAACATTTTCATACTGACACCTATTTTAATTAGACTGATAGTACAACCAATAATAGCGGCAGTATTTTGCAACTCGATAATTTATAAAAATTTCTTTATTTCTTGTATTTTATTTATCAACTCAAAGACAGATGATCATAGCTAGTTCTTATTTAAGACCGTTTTAAAAATGATTAAAATTTAGGAGAGAGAGAGATTTTATAAGATTTTTTTTTATTTATACAAGTCAGAAAATTTATCTGATTTCTCGCGATAATGGAAAATCATTACTTGTCATTTACATAAAAGAAAACCACTTTCCGCAATTATTAAAAAAAAAATTCGACTAGATATTTGACATCAGGACATTATGTATAGTAAAGACACGAATCCGTTTGCATATAAAGAATCGAAACTCACATCATGTTAGTTACGCGCGCATGAAAGTTCAGGTCTTTTGCCGATCGCGAAAGTTTCGGACTGATGATCGGTGCAAGACTGATTTCTTATTACCGTAAAAATTTCATGAAACCTATACTTTCGATATATATAATATATTACTATACATAATAATTAATACATGTGTATATAACAAAGGAGAAAAGAGATTGTCTATTATTATGCTTCTTAATTGAGATAATGTCGTATTTTCCATATTCAGCAAACCGAATCAAATTGATTCATCTTGCACGACCGTCGATAATCTATTTATCGCGTCGAGATACTTGCATCCAAATACTATTAATCCTTTCACACGACCAAATTTGGAGAACGCACGACCGCACTTCTCCTCGTAATCAATTACGATTCACCGCAATATCGTCATTATATTCTCAGACTGTGACGGTATTATTCAAGTGCGAACCATGACGTTTGTGTGACGCATGTATCGCTAGAGATCTATGATGAGAAGATATTTTTTAAATACTGTTCGATTCACGCATGCATATTTTTTTTCCCGCGAACGCTTTGAGTCAGCGATCAAGAGGCTTGTTCTTTTTAGCTGAACTTGTTGAACTGTTCATCTTTTCTTTTTCTCTCTGGCGTATAGGGGAAAAAGAGAAAAGATAAATCGTGCAAAAAGTTTAGCTGAAAAAACCAAACCTGTATAGTTGCGCGCGATTTGTTTCAAGAACATCGAGCCTATCTATTCTTTGAAGAGAAAAATCGCGACAATCGGTCGAATCCTTGTAAATAA
This sequence comes from Cyphomyrmex costatus, assembly GCF_001594065.2. Taxonomy (NCBI): domain Eukaryota; kingdom Metazoa; phylum Arthropoda; class Insecta; order Hymenoptera; family Formicidae; genus Cyphomyrmex; species Cyphomyrmex costatus. The sequence continues at coordinate 4,322,856 of NW_017277774.1, forward strand.
ACGGCGAATTAAACTTATTTCAGATCGTCTGACCGCGCAATGACTCATTGGAAGAAATCCGTGCATTATCAAGGTCGGGTATACGTCGTCGTCCTTCATGTTGTCAATTTTTTAAAGTGTCGCGCCGTCGTTTTGTAAAACATTCAGGCGCAGGCTCTTTGTGGACTTTCTTCTGTATTCGAAAATATAATATTTATATATTGGTCAGGAAGAGATTGATCGCAGGTGTCACATATGCTTGAAAAGAACAGATGATTCTGGCGTATCGTGTGTCAAAAAAAGGCATCCCACCATGATGACGATATCTCGATAACTCGTTGAAAACTTTGTTGATATCTTATATTTATTTGCAGAATATCTACATATTTCAGTTATTTATTGCAAAGTAATTTATAGAAAAATATTTTATTAATTTTTAAGTTCATATGTGTAGTTTATAAAATAATAATGATAAGCGCAATTTCTTACATATATTTTCTTTTATTATCAAATGTTATTTACGATCGTTTAATGAAATTATCGTATGTCAAAAAGAATTATTCCACGATGATAATATTGTGATAGCTGGTTGGAAATGTTTTGTTAATATCTTATATTTATTAAGAAATAAATATATTTCGCCATTTATAATTGTAAATCAGTTTATATTGAAATATTTTAATAATTTCTATAAGTTATATTAATTTTAATATACATATATAGTTTACAATAATAATTGTCTGATAAGTGCGATGTTTTAATACTTTCTTTCATTATTAAATATTATTTTGCGGAGATTATTTAGTGAAATTATTTCGAAACTTCCAGCGGAATTTAAAAAAATGAATGTGTTGATATTCAAATGGGGGACATTTAAATCAGGACACTGAATAAAAAAGTAGTCTTTTACAAGTCAATCGTGAGATCAAAGAGATGTTATCCGTTATTTGGTCAATATGGTTCACTAAGCATAATCGATCGCAGTTCGTGACATTTCGCGGTGTGTGTTGCATCGTTGTATTAAAACTATGCGCATATGAATAAAGTGGCGAATAAACTGAATAGCTTTATTAAAAGAGTATTATTAGCCTTTATCGAAAACGTGCGAGAGACACGTGTACAAGCTTTGGAGATGTATTATAGATATAATCTTTTCATTGTTCAGTCAACCTTCGTTCGTGCTTATTAGCACGCGAGATTGACGGGAACAGTTTCGCTTGATGCACAATCTCGTTGAATTAACTTCACCTTCTCTAACGCGCTATTGTATTTATTATGTTTTATATCGTCCTTTCAATCGCGAATTTTAGACCAGAAGCATAAATGTCTGTGTGTGTTCGTGTGACTCTCGTTGGAAAGTTGCAAATGGAAATCGCGAGGGAAGATCGCTCGAAAGATTTTCCTTCGAAATACTTCCTGAGAATCTGGCTGGTATATAATATACACATATGACACTATAAGATCACAGTGAAATTACTTTCGATATCTACGGTTTCCACGTGGTTATGTTTTTTTTACATTGATACGTCATTGTAATAAACGTCAATGTACTAGTCCGCTTTCATTTAGCATATAATCCGAAATTTTTCAACGAACTTATCAAAACGCGGGACAATACGTTTAATATATTGTATATGTTCAATTTCATTCAATCCTATATGATTACATGAAATATGGTGTCGTGTAAATATAGCAAATACGCAATCATTATGCAACTGAATATATATATGCTACGATGCTAGACAATTTTTCTACTTCCTGTTCTGTTTACTGTTTATAATCAAATGAGATTAATGAATCTTTAATATAATCAAACTGTAATAAAGAGAGGAAGCACATTGATTTCTTATTCTTATATAAAATAGTTATAATCTTTAAGTTTTCTAAAAATTATTTACTTAGTACGCGAATAAATATGTAATGAAACTTTCCATTTTATATTTAGAGAAAGATGTTATCATTTATTATTCTTTTCTTTCTGGGGGGGAGGGGAGGAAGAAAGAAGGAGGTATATTCGTTGTACGCCATATGAACTCAAATTACCTGCGTTTCTCGCCACAGGTGTATGGTTCATTGTTCGTCATCGTGCGCGCCTTCATTTTCTCGCGATTTTACATGAAAGTGAGAAGACAATTTCTCGTGCATTTTAACGATCATGGGAAGTGGGTTGAATTGATTAATTTCAAGATCACGGCGAAAAGGTTGTTCCCTGTGACCGTGCGCCGTGTTACGGCCTTTAACCGCTTTATGTCGCTTTGTTATTCTTATCTAGGACGTAGAAACTGTGAAGTGAACATGCACTTTGCATTCACTTTTATCCGTAAAGATTTCATGCAAACATCTTTTCACTTTTATTTAGCGCCTTTATTTAATACTAAATGTGAAATCTGAGTTATTCATCTGATATAAAAATTACATTAAGTATCGAGGAGAGTCATAACATTTATATTTAATATTAAATGTGTTATAAGAATTCAAATTTAATATTTTAAATAAATGAATATATATTAATTATTGTCGAGCTTCTTATGGAAATAAACTGTAACTTTTATAAATTTAATAAATTTATCAGACAGTTCCATGTAAAGTATGGCAATTGATGTTTCTAAAATAAATTACAGAATGTAAAAATTTAATTGTTCAAGAAAACAAATACAAATGTATTTCTTCTCGATTTTTCATCCTTCGTCAGTAATGTGAAGTATTCACCTTTTGTCTCCACTTGAGTCTTCAAGCTCTAATGTAAAGTTTTATATTTATATTTAGACTTCATATCCATATTGTATAAACTGTTCTAATTGATAATTTTTACTCGTAAAGATCCATTATAAAATTCTGTTTTAATTAATTTAATGTTTGATTCGTTTTTCTAAAGAATATTGACAGTTTAAGAGAGAATTATGAAAATGGTCGAAGGTGTGTCGAATTGTTTGTCTTTTAACGAATAACTGGATCCTAACACATCCCAAGTTATTATGACAGTGACAAGCAATTAAATAGATGATCGTTTTCTATAACGAGTTTATGGCTTGCTTGTACAATGCGGTTGTAGAAATATAACGTGTATGTTAAGCGTGAATATTAAATCTACAATGAGATTCTAAGATGTCAAGCTTTAAGATTTAAGAAATTAACCAATCATATTCGATTATTCTCACATTCGCCTGTGATTGGTCAATTTCTTATAGTTTAAGGCCTAAAGCTTAATTTTTACTCCTCAAAATCTCATTATAGACGTCGTTTTATATTTCCGGTAAGACTGCCTGATGTATCGCTCACGCATCTCTCGGACGATGCATGCTCAAAGAAATTCAGAATTCCCGGTATCTACCTATAGCGGAAACCAAAGGATGACACAACGGCAGTTAATTCACCGTTGGCACAACTTACCATGACGCGTTTCTATACTCGCCAACAACTATATGCTGACACATGTCTGCTTCGCGTATTACTTGTAAACTGTAATCGCATGCGAAACGTTGCACATGCTGCGCGACACGTGCATCCGTCTCCGACTCCGATTGATAACACGAAGTCAGCACTATTATCGGGTGTCGCGTTTCCGAGAGGAAATAGAAATACTCCGATTATCTTTCAAATTTTGTAAGTCGTGCCATTTCTTGTATCAAAAATAACGCGACGAGTCTCGTCAATATTATCCGTATGTAGGTCAGTTCTTCATTCTGTAACTTTTTTATAAATCCAATAAATTCATTGGACAGTTCTATGTATAGTATGACAATTGACATTTCTATTTCTAAAATAGATTACGAAATGCAAAATTTAAGAACAATGTTACCTTTAAAAGGACAAGCAGACACTTTTGTAACACAAATATTATTTACTGACAGAACGGTTTTGCTGAAATGATCTAAAATTTGGCTAGATACAGATCTGAAAATACTTTTGTTCGACCATCAAAATAACTATGTAGGACATTCAACTAATTGTTAAAATATTAAAATTTTTTATAGCATTGTTCACCTTACATACTTGAGATTCTTGATACTGAATCTCACATATTATTTTATTATTATTTTACATTAAAATATTTAGATCTAAAATTTAAAATATAATACATTCATTTTTATGAAAGTTATAAGCAATCAAATGAAGGTATACCGCAGGCGTTACTTCTATAATAAGACGTAAAGGTTAAGACATCTCATAAACTGATTTTGGACATACGTGTTATTTAAGTATCTTTTTTTTAAATTTAGGCTAAAGTTACCTCATTTTATAATAACAAAAAGTATATTGTGCATTATTTTTTCTAAGTGTTAAAAATATTGTTATAATAGGAAAGCCAAATCTTATATTTCCTACAAGGAGAAGCAGAATTTCATGCAGAAATTTCGAAATCGGATCTCACGCAGAAATTCTAAAGGCGCTCATCGCAGTTAGCATCGTAACTTTCCTACATTCGATTTTCCCTTTCGCTCGCGGAATTAGAAATTCGAGTTAAAACTGACCCGTTTCTGTTCCGCTGTTCGTTATGGATTCCAGCAGCGCGTTGCCAGTATTTTTACACGTGCAACGACCTTTAGGGAGAAGAACATTCAGCGAAAGTGTCGTTGTCGTCAACACGCTACACGTCGCCGGCACACGTCCGTTCGCTTTCCCCATGATTTCCTGCGGAATTGGCCCTATTCGTTTAGCTCTCATATTTTTCTCATAAAATTGCGGATTTACGCGTTCATGTATGTATAGGGAGAATCATGTCTCACATTTGACGTGCTTTCCGGAGAAATCGCGATTCTTCATGGGTCTTTATACTTTGTAACATGAATAGTGAATAAGATAAAGAACGTTGGTTTTATTCTGTAAATCAATGGTGCATTTCTGATGAGTTAACAAAGATTGCGTTAAATTAACAGAAATGTTACTACAATATGATTACTGATTGATATTTAAATAAAATAAAGTATTAATATTAATATATTAGGACATTTATGATAATTTTCGGGGATTTACGGAAGAATTTACATTTTTTGCGTAATGTAAATTCCAGATTCCAGAAAAAACCATCGTGTTAACCGCAAAAAATACCGAGAAAAATTGATTTATTATCGACGTTCCGCTGTTGCTTTATTCTCGGCAAAGTAATTATAGTTACGGCAGTTAAACGAGTTATTGTCGTCTGTGGAGGCGCTAAATGTTGCGTTTACTATACAAGCGCCATTATATGCAGAAATATTCGCTGACTGGTGAGTCGTAGTCAGAGTGTCTCATAAATTTTCATTAGATCGTCTTATTTTTGAACGAACATTACTTTTGACTTTATTTCGATGCGCTAATCATCATAACAATATTATTGCATGCCGAGAATTGCCCTCGTAAAGCAGAAAATAAACTGGAGAGAGAAAAATATTGGCATTCTTTTTTTAAAGTGTTTTTTCCGTTTTGCTGAATTTATGCTACAGAATAAACAAACTTTCTTTTTATCAAAATATCTAATTTAATTATCTCTTAGCTAGACAATCTTTTATGTTTATAATAATTTAATGTTACAAAGAATCTACAGATTATGTCGAAAATGTTAATAATAAGATTGATATTTAAAATTTTTTATTAGCGCTTCATCTTTTATATTGAAAAATTCATTTTATTTGCTTTATAATGTGATAATTATTGAATTATAAAGTATAATTTGAAAACCATTCTTTATATTCAACACCACAATAGCTCCTTTTAAATTACTCTGGAATTTCCCAGCGAAATTGTAAATCTTTTTTTCTCTGTATCATTAAAAGGATGATTCGTCATTGGTGATATCTCACGTCATTTCGTAATAAATAGTTGGCGTTTTTGTTAACAAATCACAAATAGTGAGACGAGGTGATGCTTCGAATACTGTGATCGTATTTAAAAATTAATATTCATGTTATGTATCCATATAGAGAATGATATTCTCAAATTTACACGTTGTTCTTTTTATCTTCTGCGATCTAGCGAAGTACATTTATAGGACCGCTACGCGATTTAGAACAAAATACAGGTTGTATTGAAAAATATTCTCTATTAACACACTTCGAGATACTAATTTAATTTAGCAAGCACCGTAAATTGTCTTAAGTCGTAGTTCTCTCGCTGAGACATTCCCGCGCGAGATAACAGTTTCGGACGCGTGCCCGAGATTTCGATTATTTCTAGATCTATGAAGTCTTAAGCCCTGAAACCTGTATCGTATTGAAGATTAAGGATTGCGAATTAAAGATTAGAATTCAGTCAATCAGACTAAAACGGATTAAAATCAAAACTACCTGATTGATTGAATTGAGCTTGATATAAAGTAACATGAGATAACTACGCGATATCTCTGAAACGACCACGGCTGAATTTTAAAGAGATAGTCCATTCTGTCGGACCGTCGCTACTTTGCGGGAATCCGGCCTCGTTCGCGGCGTCTTTGATGCCGCAATTGGTGAGAAAAAGAGAAATGAAAGAAAGAAAGAAAATACACGAATACTTGGCGTTCGACGAGCCTTGGCTCGCGAACTTCTCGCCATGGGAAGTCAACATTCCGGTGCTGGCGGCTCACCCGTGCCCGCCGCCGTCCGTGTAAGGGGCCTTTCCATGCAGACGTCGATAGACACCAATAGACACAGGCGAGTGTAACGAGCACACACCAGGCGAAGTGTGGCGGGCACACCGGTCCCTTTCTTATTTCTCCGCGAGCCACGCCTAGCCCACTTGCCCCGTAGAACATTCGCGTGCACCCTTCACCGCACGTCACAAGACCGCTGGTGCAACCGCCACACACACGCTTCGGCAGGAAACGTGGGCGAGAGACTTCGGGCGTCGATATATCTCGGTTGATGGTATCGCCCGAATCGGGCGCAAAACAAGCGATTTGAACCACTCTCGTTTCACCCGGCTCTCCCCGGGCATATCGGCACGAAAGGAACAGGCTTTGGCCGCGATACGAGATAAAATAGGTACGATACTTGGACGCGTAGAAAATGCACAATAGGAGCTATCCTATTTGATGAAATATTATATTAATTTATCCGCGTTTGGCGTATGTATCATAATTAAGTGATTTCGCTCGCGCCATGTAACACAATGGCGTCTAACGAGTTCCGGTGTACACAGAATTGAACATTTTTACACTTTTGTGTGGCAGGAGATAGAGAGAGAGAGAGAGAGAGAGAGAGAGAGAGAGAGAGAGAGAAAGATGGTGCGCAATATAAGAAATAAATACGCACGTGATTTGTACAGCTGTTACGATCTAGAAATGTAGCACCAATTTTCCAGGTGAATAAATAACACGGTTTTCTAACGTTTCTTGCTCAGCTATTGATTTTTCGCTCGATTTCCCATTTCCACTTTCGCACATGGTTCGTTAGAACAATCGAGTACTTTTTTTTTGGACTTACATTCTGACACACGTCTACATATATTGACGCCTCCAAAAAATATTTCAACAGAAGTACCTTATAATTAGTAATACAAGAACAGAATAATTATCATCGCGAGCGTTTCAACTTCGTTTTGAAAATTACACATATGTAAACGAATGTAAATATTAATACGAGCGTAAATATGACAATCTGGAATGTCATCCACCTTGTATGTTACTCTTTTATTTAATTCATTAATATGCATATTTTAATGCGATTTTTTTTACTGTGAACGTAGTTCTCGTATCAAATATTTTACGTATTTAAAAAAATATTTTTAGAACAAATATGTCATCTTGAAATAAAAATAACATTCAAAATATTTTGAAGATAGAGATTATGTGTTTACTGAGAATTTGCGTATACGAAGTAAGGACGTTCAGAGAGAAAACGCAACCGGGAATGAGTCACTGATTCTTATTTAAACAGATTGCTTTCGTGGAAACTTGCGACAGTGTTATAAATAAATATGTATACTTTACAAGTCATCGATACTCTGACTTTATATAAAATTGATATTTTTAGTTGCCATCTTTAAATTCACAATACATCCAAAAATGACAAGAGATTTTTTTTTTTTCGCTTATTCATGTTTCCAAAGGATTGCAGTTGATCGGATACATTTTTACGTATCAATAACTGACCATAATCCAGATCTGTTCCACGAATCACTGATCTCAGCACAGGATATTGCGACAATGATCTCCATCTATTACACGTAAATGACGCAGGAAATATGACATGTGTCTATATATATAAATATCATATATCATTTCGTCGCGTGAAGAAAAATAGATTTCCGAACGAGTCAAACGACTTCTTCCGAAATCTATTTTCGATCACTTGGCTCGTGAAATGGATTCTTAGAGCCAAAATTAAAAACGATTGTGGACTAATGTGAGTCACGTTTTCGACCGGCCTGAAAATAATCGGATGCAACCGCGGCAAATGAATGGCATAGACCGTAGGTGCACCTCCCGATGCTTCCTGTGCGTTGTGTAGGCGTGTGTAAAGAAATTGTTCCCAGCACCGCGCCTTTGTCAATTAACGCTACATCCGTCTTGAGAATAATTTAATTGCGGCACCCTTGAATATAACGGGCTTGACGCGATACCTCGTAGCGTTAGAATTTATGGTGCAATTTCTCCCGCGCGAGTTTCTTTTATTACAAATCAGAGATAACGCTATTACTTTCCACTTCGTTCCCGCGCGAATCGTTAGTGTTTCGCAAAGAATCTTTGAACGCGTCGAGAAGCGGAATGATCGGATCAAAATATTTCAACTGTCTGAAATATAAATGGACATATTATACAGAATTTACAGAATAGGAGAACAATTGTGATGAATTGTGTAACGCTTCTTCTTGATATTTCCACTTTGGAGAAACTTTTTGTTAAACATTTCTATAAATATCTTCCAGGAATTATTGAAGAAAAAATATGAAGGTCTTTAAACACTTTTAATTCTTTTTATGGCTTTCAGGAACAGATCTAACCCAGAGAACAATATGTTCTAAATGCGAATATAATATGTTCTAAAGACGTCATCAAAATGTCTTTCAGATATCATACCATAAAGATGTTCTCAAGACGTCTTACGTCTATTTTTTTGTGGACATGCATTTTGTCTGGGAACTTTTCGAGAATTTAGCAGGAAACAAACAAGTTTAGCTCTCGAGGCGAAAAATAGTACTCATTCGTTATTGCGTAATTGGTATTATAAACATGTATAACGGTAATAATCGTTGGCGATTAGACTTTATGATATAAAAGAGTTGTTCTCGTATTTATCCTACTGGCTTTGACTAAATTGTAACGACATTGGCGCATCATCCTTGCCTATTCATCAGGATGACGTAAGGGAACGTTAACGAGTTCGCGACCGGTGATTATCGGGAGAATCAAAGCGTCTCATCGAGCGGGCGTACTACTTTTCTGCTGATCTAATATAAACATATCTCTGTGTTGTAAAAGCAAACCGTTGTAACGGAGAGTTTGTATTTGCGGAGGTCGACTATTCGCCAGGGCAAGATACGGGGCTGAAACGGCGATTACGCTAATGACTCCTTTTCTTGCGATTATATACGGCTGTTGCTGGCATCATCGTCGGTTATTCTAACATTATCCAGTATGAAATATTCGTATATCCCGTAAGTAGGTTGATTATGCTCCATGTCATATGGTGTAAAAGAAATCGTGCTTCACCAATTATCATCGTATTTTACTCATTTAACGGAACTGATTGTGCTCGGCAAGGTAACAGCTGCGTAACATTTGCAGTAGCCGGCGTAATTAATCGACCGTTGATTATATTCCCCGTTACGCGCGTTTGTTATGTCGGTATCGGAAGAATGTAATCTATCCGCAATTAAAGGATAGACTTTTTGCGGGCGATCTGTGCCGCGATGTACGCCGTGCGGGAACTAGACGCGGAACTGGATTAAATCACTGCGCTAATAATCTCGATTCACGTCGTGATGTCGTGAAAACAGTTTCTTAGACGCACCTCTTGAATTTCTAGCCGCTGACTTAAAAAAAAAACCGCATTGACCAAGATTATGTAATATGAAATGTTCTCGAATTTCTTCTTACGATTCGCAATTAATCCATAATTAAGACTCCTGATCATTCATCGTACCTCTTCAGATTGATGACGTTAGAAGTTACCTATGAATAGTATACCTAAAAAATTTTCTTTTTGTTTTGAAATAGAATAAAATTTCTTTTGATACATTTTACAAATATGTTCTATCAATTACAAATGTTGTTTTATTGAAAAATACTCACATTCTATAATATAATATAGTTGTAAAAAAATTTTTAACGCATTTTTCTCGCTTCTAACGTTACAATTCAAGATTATACTACAGTGAGAAGCTTCAATTTACATTTAATTCACAATTGTATCGAGAATTAATATAAAAGCCTGACGGAAATTGATTTTGATCATTTTGACCAATATTGCTTATTTCATATATTTATACAATATTTTTTTGTATAGTCCTTTGTATCGTCTATAATTTTATCGTTTATTAGCACATTATATACCTGCAATCGTTAATTTTTTTAAGCATAATTATACAACAAAATAGGATTAACAAGATAGCAATTATGTTAGTGTAATTTCTTCGTTGAATTTCTCTTTGCCGCGTTTTAAGTGAATCATTCTAATTCAATGACATTTAAGGCACGTCGCGAAAGGAAGGCCTTCTTCGCAAGAGAGGCTGCTGCGAGGAAGAACTTACTTTGCGAAATTAAATCTCCGAGTTTCCTGCGTGCTCAATCAGTGACAGACGTTACTCGCGTGCTTTTTCTTTGACTGCGTTCTAATGACGGGGCGTTTGAAGCGTGGCATCCTTTCCCGCGTCCTCGCCGCCGCCTCCGTAATTTCTGCAACCCTTGCATAATCGCGATTATTTTACGTGGTAAATCCGACTGAACTTGTTGCATACGAAGTCATGCGTCTCTCGTGTCGAACGCGACCTCGACTCAGAAATCAATCCGCTTCTGTTAAAACATGCCAACGATTCATCTCGCCCACACGCGAGATGATAATAACTCCGTGGATCATAGATCACGGTAAACAGAAAAAATAGACGATATTCTTGCACGCGGCCCCCAGAGCTATTCGTGGCTGATCAGAATTATTCGATGCTTAGATGATGAAAAATGTATAATTCGCATGCCGCGCGAATATATCCCAGATAGATATAAATTCAGCGCGATCCATTCGTCATGGCACGACGGGATATGGGTTAAGAGTTACAACGCATTGGGAAGGTTGCATCGCGTTACATAAATCACTCTGTGGGTGTCGTAGGAAAATCATCGATGCTTGTAACGTATCATTACATATTGTGTATGAGTTTAATGTCTCTCGAGTTTTTCTCAAAGCTTGTTTCTCAAAGCAACGATTATTTTTGTTCAGTAAAGAATTAGAGCTATGTTTTGTTATTTTTAACCCTGTTATTTAAGAGGATGCTACACACTGAGAAAACTGCTCTAGTTGTATCAATAAAGAGGTACAAAATGTGTGTATTCTGTTCATATCAATCAAAATTCTGATTATTGTAATCGAATTTTTGATTATCTTGACCAGAACGTTTCATAAATTTAACTAATTTAAATAAATGTCTAGTTTGTATCTTTATACAAATTGAATCTATCAGAATTCTAATTAATGTCTGTTTCCACATCAATAATAATTTTAATCTCGATTCAACTAACTCTTTATATTTTTTTAATTCTAAGAATTAAAAAAAATGAAGAGTAAGTGTTGAATCGAGATTAGGTAAATTTATTCCTCATTGTGTGTGTGGGTTAGAACAAAAATAGCGCTAAGAATTTTAAGATTCAAGTGGTTGTAACTTTGTTGAACTAAACGAAATTTAAATTTAAGAAAGGGTTAAAACTTAAAACATTATTTTAGAACGATTCTCTACTTTCAAAAGATTGCCGTGTCTTTTGAGTTTCTATAAATTTCATAATTTTTTCACGTAAAAAAAACTGCGACCTGAACAAAATGAGAAATGTTCCTCTCATTTTTTTAGACTTATCACATACTATATATTATTCACGTGAATTGTTCCAATAATCGCGTGGGAACACATTACTCGTGGGACAGTGTGCGTTATCAAGGCGCGGTCGCGCGTTGTTCGAAGGCGACCAAGGAAACGATTTAATTTCGCGGAACGCGCCGCCCAAACCAAAGCACATTATTATGTCGCGCATAAATCAGAGGCAAGTTCGGCCACTGATTTCAAAGTGCATCGTCCTGCATCGCACTTTCTAACGTGGCTGGAATTACTGCGAAATTCGCTACGCGTAAGTTACCGAATGAGTAACATCGGAGAAACGACCAAGTGATTTGCATAAGAATGCCATGATCCTCCGAGAGCACGGGACCATTGAGTTTCACGGAAGGAAATCACGATGATTTGTAGGGGTCTACGAGAATAATTAGTTTTTTGGTGTTGTTGAAAATGATTTCTGTGTGTTTGCAAATTCGATATGGACTAACGCACGTAATCACGTGTGCGTAAAGGGATGCAATTTACATAGACTTGCACGTTGGTGCCGCCTGTTGCTCTACATTCCTGCGCGCGCTCAAGGTCCTCCTTTACTTTATCAAGGATGAAAAATCCTCGCCACTAATCCTTGCATACCGATGCCCAATTAATAGTGAAAGTTTCCGCAGTCGCCAGCATTAACTAGAACCCTTTACATAGACGTCAATTATAATGAATCACGTTTGGACGTGATGCTTTGATAATTTGCCATTTTTTTGTCGGAAATTTATGTCGCAATAATCATATTGAAATGACACAAGAGAATATTGTTGATGTAAAAAAGTAAAATAATTTCTGCTTATAATCGCTTATTTACTATAATAACGACATAACTCAGAAATTGTCATTTTTAGTTGCTTACAGAAAAAGTACGAAAATATTTATATACTAAAAATGAAACACACATATACTTTTATCTACAATCAAAAATTGCATTTTCAAAATTAATATTATAACATTTTAATGATCGAAATATTGAAATAAAGTTGTTGTAGCAAATGAGCGTGTTAATTATACAAATTGCAGACGATATGCATCGATAATTTGAAATCGTAGGCGTGCATTCGACGCCGAAATAATAACACGTAAAATAGTTCTTATATAAGAAATACAGTGGAATCGTTTTTCAAGGAATTGAGTGAATCCTCTCTAAGGTAACGCCTACACGACTTGCGAATTTACGGAGCATAGAAGCGGACACAACGGTCTACCGCGTTCTAATAACGCATTGACTGGCTCTTACATAATTGGAAAGTGCTCGTGATTTTCGCACTATAATGCCAAATTAATACGGCGGTAATTAAAAAGTTGATGCCCACTGAGCAAACTAAACCTCAGAGATTAACGCAACAATCGAAACTTTATGCCCCACTTTTTTGCGAAAATTAATGAACTGATCTTTCGAGGCAGTTGATTGATAAAAATATTAGGATATAGAACTGAAAAATGTATTTAGTACTTTAATATATATTTTTTTTATTTTACAGGTATTGTAAAATAGAAATACACTAATTTATTCAATATTAACTTATTAAAAAATTCTGAAGATTATATCATTCTGTGATGTTAAAAATATATGCGAGTATTTATAAATATTTTTTAATAAGAAAGTTTTTTATGAGTGAATTTTAAATCACATTAGAATTTTTAACGTGATACGTTAGTTATTTTTATTATATTTATTGCACGCAAAAGGATTTCACTAAGACAGTCTTCTGAAAAATGTAAGATCGATAATTTTTAGAAATCTATTTTTAATAATGTATTTCTTATTACGCGAAAATAGATTTAATTAAGTTCCAAATTTAATTATACTCCAAATTAAGATCACAATTATTAACAGCATTGCATTATATATTATTGATCGTTTTTCGATTAATAATATTATGCATATGGATTTAATTATTTAATTTTCTGAAAAAAATGTAGAAACTAAACAAATATTAAAAGAAATTATAAGTACGTTAAGTAACTGCTTGCTAGATTTTGTCTAGAAATGCTATCATAACAAGTTTATTATGACAGTGTTTCGAAACAATAAAGATCTTAATTAATATAATGCTTTTTTATTGCGAGATTTTGATGGAATTGCATATTTAAAGATTCGTATAAAAAATAGTTATATTAAACAAGACAAAATATAGTAAATAATATCTATACGAAACAACATTTTAGAATAATTTTTATGCCGTTGGGGTGTAAAAAGGCCTCAAGTGACTATTCCATGTGTAAGAGGATTTATCGAATTAATAAAAATGTAGTTTGGATGCTGCATTATATTTCGGACTTTTCTTGATGTATTCTGTCATCACGTTGCCGCCTACTTACGATTACTAACAAGACGTGTGTATGATTTCTTGCGATTATTTCTACAGTTAATCTGCATTTTCGCAGAACGCTCTAGATATTTACGGTTTTTGGCGAGCATTCACGTGGCTCGGCGCAGGGCTCCTTTCTACTTCTGCCACCGTCCCACGATACCCGCCGGGTGTGCACGTGACTAACGAGCACGCGAGGCACGTGCACGCATGCCAGACCTACTAAACAACTGTCAGTAGGTCTGGCCACGAATGAAGGCGAGGAAAAGTAGGAAAAATACTGCAAAACCGGCCGGACTGTATGTTTTATCCACCGTGTCGCAGAATATCGTGCAACCTTGGCAAGTACGTCAGTAAGAGCAGCGAAAAGATTATAGTGATATTTGTGGAAGTCGCAGCGGAAATTATGTCGAAACTGGTCTCAATTGCTTTATGGAAACGAGGGAAAAACTTGCATAGCAATAAAAAAAAAATTCAAAAGACTACGGCTTACCGTATTATGTGCGATACTATTGAGTAACCGCTTATTGAATCATAAAGTCTATATCATTGTTTATGAACTATTTTTGTTTAAATAGCAAATTTTTAAATAGTAACAAACATGACTGCAAATCAGACTCATTTTACATCATATTTGCTAAATGAGTAAAACGATTTTTCTGTGCGCTTTTTTCGAACTTCTTTCGATTGCAAGATTGCTACATACATGTATGTACATATTATTTTTATATGCATTAAAGATTCTTATTTTTGCTGTATGTTACAGAAAACTTGGCACCATCCGAATTGAAGAAACTAAGAAATAAACAGAGGAAACAGCGCAGAAAGGCCGAACTCGAACGACAGCAAGCCGCGCAAGCTCAAGAGAAAAGAGAACAACATAATAAATCTCGGCAGCAGAATGACTCTGATCTTGAGCAACCCACACTAGACGAATTAATTCCGGAAAAACTGGAAAGGGTTAGTTTAAACAGTGAGATAATAGAAGAATGTTGTCTAAAATGAATTTTCTTTTTTTATTTAAAGTGCTGGCGTTGAGATATTTTTCATGCTAAATTAAAAGACATTAAAGAGTACACCAGCCACAAAATTAAAAAAATTCTTCCTCTGATCTTGGTGATGCCATCCAAAGTAAAATTGATAAGATCAGTAAAGATTTTTTAAATCCTGTAATTGTTTTTTTTATAAAAGTTATATTTTTCGAGATATTCTAAGGTCTCGACTTTTTAATTATCTTGTATAATTTTTTTTAACAGTAATTAAATATATTTTTCAGGTTGAAGATCCACTAGAACAAGCGATAAAGTTTTTACAGCCCTTGCAGGAATTAGCGTCAAATCGGATAGAGACGCATCTCATGGCTTTTGAGATATATATTCGAAAAGGTACTAATAAAGTATATAGCCCGTAAATATAAATCAAGTTACAATTAATGAAAATTATTTTGTGGAATTAACTAACAATAAATTGGCACGAGATAATAAATATCTGTTTCTCTTACAGGTCGCACTCTTCTTATGTTACGCTCGATAAAACGCGCTCATAGGTTAGACATGAATAATCCAGACCTGCATACGTGTTTGGTACGTTTTCTGTTACACACCAGTAAATCGCCGTTGGAAGGAGCGGTAGGCGAAGTAGTGAAGCGTCAGACCGCCGGAATCTTCTCCAGTACGAAAGCAGCCCAACTAAACTCCGAGTACTTGAAAAAGAACAGAAATTCGCTGCCGCATCTGCTGCAAGGCGCAAGGATGTTGTACGTCCTGGACCCGTCCGCGCAGACGAAAGCGCTATCTCTTGTGACAGGCATGGAGGAACTCGAAGGCGTGACGTTACAGAACTGCACGAAGGTACTTGATGCATTGCGCAACGGTGATTTCGGACACTGTGACGACACGATAGCCGATTATATGACAAAATGCCACCTGCAGTTCCCATTCGCTACCGCGTTTCGGCCGCCCGAGCCGAAAGCTAACAATCATCAAGAGAAAGAGAATTCAATCAAAAACTGATCCAGGCACGCGCTATTGCAGCGTCACTGAATCTATTATCGTAATTAGACAAGTCAATGGAGAGCCGGGGTACGAAAGCGTCCTTCTGATCTAGAGGACGTTAAAAATTACGTCTTAGGTGCCGTGGTAAAGAAACGAAACGAAATTGGCAAGATAATTAATCGAATAAAGCATGTGTTATATACGAACTGTTCTTCGAGAATATTTCACGTAGTGCGAACAGTGATGGGACAATGCTGGATAAAAACAATCCTAATAAATTATAATGCAACGAGGTGCGGACCGCCTACAGCTTCTGGAACGCGATCCAGGAATTTTACAGGAAGGAAAATAATGAGAAAAAAGAGAGAGGACGACTTAGCTAAATATTAGTTAACAATCGAGATCGATTAATTTGACACGCGTTCTGCTTATCGTGAGCGGCGACGCTAAACAGGAGAGGTGGGATGAGGATTGGGGATGGGAGGGGGAATAATCGACGAAAGTGCGGACTGTTTTGTAGTACGGGACGTGCAGTGTGTAAAATAACACGTGCGAGAGACTAACACATTGGTACAAAAAGACAAGACTTGTATACATACATACGCGCGCTCTAAAGCGAATATTTCTACTCGACTTAAGGTGTACAATTTCCAGCGATGCCTACATGATACTCTACTATGTAGAGGCCGCAAAACGCTAGATGATCATCGAAGCACCAAGTACTGTACCGTGCATGTCCGTCGTCGTATTTTGGATGGACTCCGTTCCCACATCGTGTATTAACTTCTGGTTCGCCTCACCCGTGAACTGTTGATTTCAATGAACAAAATGATTCTAATACTTTTCTTTCTAGACACATTTTATTTCTGCGTTTTTGCCAAGGGTAATGATCTACGTTTGGATTGGAGCCCTGATATTCCATCGAGAAGTCAATAAGGAAGTAGTGTCCGTTTGCGAAAGTCTCTGTGAAAGTTACTATAGGAACGATAAACTGCGTTTTGTATACGCAAACTACCAAAGTATATCATAAATCGAAAGGCCGTTAGTGTGTTAATAGCGAATATCATCGTACGTATGTACATCGACGGATTGCGAAAATTTTAATAAATACAAGGTTTTAAAAGCCTACCGGTACAAGTTGAAGGATGTTATAATTACCTCGTTTGAGTTCTGAAAATAATGCTGCATATTGATAAGTTTTCAGTTTTTCCGTAAAAAAAAAACAATTTTTCGATACGAGAAATGACGTAGATACTACCGAGTTTATTAAATAATATTTGTACATATTTCAGGTACTATATCAATAAGTGTATAATGTCTTACGATTTTTTTTTCGAATGAGCGACAAGTGAATTCGCCGCCGATATTGTCTGAATGTTTATCACTTATTCAAACACGTCATAACAGTAATCATAAACATATAATAGATATCTACGGTTTTGATTGTATTAGTTATAATATATATTTACCTCCTCAATCATCCGCGTAAAATATATTATTACAAAATGAATGGTGAGTCGATGGAATAATTTAACAAAGTAAGATCGGTTGTCCTCTTAAATTATTTTTTATTATTCCTTCTGTAAATGCATGCAAATGCTTTCTTAAAATTATAGAATTGAAATCAAAAGAAATTTAATATAATCGCCTTTGTTGATTGCGATGAAATTACTCTAGAGCTAATAGAAAAGGAACCGACAAATATTTAGGTTGACTTTGAAAACATTACAAGCTATTTACATTATTGTGTATATTTCTATTTAATTTATTAAAAGCAATTCAACTTCATGACCGTGCATCTACTGAATAATCTAATATTGTTGAATTTTTTTACTTTTCATTTGAATATCTTCTCTAGAAAAGTATGAATGAACTCTGTACGTAATTTTCATGTGTTCATGAGAAAGTTCACATATTAATTGCTCCAATCTTTACCGGAGGTTATTACCTCGATGTAAAAATTTTTATCACGCACATATATAGACAGACATCAAAAAGATAGAAAATAAATAATGCTAATTGCGAGTTGCATTCAAATTTGTCGAGAGCTAAATCTAGATTCGCCTTTCAATCCCCAACACGATATTGCACGACAAACTAGCTTGGGTTTTTCTCCAAACCATATCTTCTTCCATTTCTGAATATAATTGGAATTCATCACACAGAATTAATCTTTTGTAATTGAATCATTTTATGTACAAAAATATGATTTGATGAACATTACTATAACGTATAATCAAATAGAATCTTCGATATTTTATATTAATTCACAATAATCATAATTAATATATAAAAATGTTCAGATTTTTATCAATATTTTGCTTTATAAAGGCGATATATAATTATAATGATTAATGAATAGTTGTAACAATTCACTTGTTCACTCTGGTGTGTACCAAACATGTAGCGAGAGTGAAAGAGTATTCATGTGAATTGTAATGACAATATTCTGTTTCAATAAGTGACATTCGAAATATTATTTATTAATTTATATCATTTCACGGTGCATAGTGTTCTGTGTTATATCTCAATTTCCTCTACACATATAAAAAAACTTCTATGTGATGAATTCAAATTCTACAATGTATAATCATGCTCATTGTCTCTAACGTTCCTCATATTATATTCATAACTGAGGAAATAAGTGAAATAGCATTTTAATTGAACGAATTCGAATATGTATAGTATGTACATAAAACGTATTAACACACGCGCATATACATATATGTATCAAACGTCTTTATTGTTTAATCGTTTCCTTTTATTATTATATTACAATCATCATGGAAACATTATATCATGTAAAACTGGTCTATCTTTACTCCGCTTAATTCGAAGAGAAAATAAACATTGTTACATATTTCTATTATGCTATAAGAACATTGTGTCACTGTTTACATTTGTACAGCTGATAACACGCATAAACAGAGAGTTGTGTCATACTTAAATCTATCATAGTCTTACTGCAATTGTTTTGCTTTCTGTACATTGTTTTATTTATTTTTTTCACATCACTTGGTTAATCAATATTAGAAAAAAATGGGATTGTCACATGAAGATTGAGGAAAGAAGCAGGTTTGCTTTGCCTGCATTTGTACCTACTCTTAATTAATACTTTTATATGTAAATATTAGTGTCTCTGAACTTCCAAAAAACAAAAAACCAAAATCAATATCCAGCAATACAATCATAAGTTGTATTTTCACGTGTTATCTGATGGTTAATATTATTTGAAAAGGATTCATTCTATGAAATGTCAAGTGAAAAAATAAATAAATGAATAGAAACACATGAAAAGAAACAATAATTTTTTTATTGCTACCACATAATAATAGAAAAACGAAAAATACCTCTCAATTTTATTTTTACTAACTTATTATTTTAGGGTAAATCCACATTTTTATACTTAATTTTTTAAGATATTTATTCTTTAGAAAAATAATAAATAAGATACACATTCATTATCAAATTAAATTTATTCATATAAGATACAAGATAATAGTAATCAACAACGATTGGTTCTCATTTTTTAATCTTCTTGTTTTGTCGGAGTTTCCGGTAATTGATTCATCTCAGTCCAGTTAATATCGCTGAAATTAATTTCTATTTTTTTGTTCTTTGGGATGTACTGCCTAAAACGAAATTTTAAAAAATATAAAATCTGCTATCGCAGTAATAAATTGCAGCAATTTCAAAGAATAAGCACCTATACATTACACCCGCAGCATCAAACATTCTTTTCGCGGCTATTGTCTCGACTTTATGAGCATATTTGTCGGACATGTAAATTACGATTTTTATGCCGGACTGTATTATTACTTTCGCGCACTGGTTGCACGGAAATAAACCAACGTATATTGTGCAGTCTTTAACGTTGCTCGAATTTTTATTTAAAACCGCATTAACTTCCGCATGACACACTGCAACCCAACGTCAACAGATTAATTAGAATAATTAGCGCTTTTAATAACAAAATAATTCCAAACAACACAGAATTTAAAATTGACATATAAGACGTCTTAAAAACATTTTAAAGATATTTGTGCGATAACCATCTAAAAATGTCGTATATTCCGATTTTAGATTTTGTGTTGTGTCTGGAAATTCAATGTTTTATACATATTTTGTAAAAAAAAATATTTATTATATGTATTGTACCATAAAGATACTTTGCATCTAAACTAGTGTGGGGACCCCTTTTCCAAGGAAACTCGTCATCACTGCATCCCGTGGGCATCCCATTATACCCGATACCGACGATTCTCTTGTCACTATTAACGATACATGCACCGACCTGGGTGCAAGGATCTTTGCTCCGTTTAGCAGAAAGAAACGCAATGGCCATGAAATATTCGTCCCAATCAATGTAGGTCGTTCTTTTAGAACTGTCTCTATATTATAAAATCAATAATAATCGAATTTTAAACACATACCTACATCTAAATATATTTATTCCTATATTGTATACTTATTACAGGAATAAATATATTTTTGTATTGAAATAAAAATATACCGTTCGCATAATATTTCAGCCATTGTCAAGTCTTTATTTAAATTTCTCACAAGAGCACACACAGATCAGAGGGGTATTTAAATATTTTTATATTATTAAATAACGTTAAGCAGATATAACGGGCTTTTGAAAGAACCTAACCTATACGTATAGAGAACAGAATGTGGTCAATTTTCATCTAAACTAAAGAATCGCGCGTGAGACTAGAGATTCCAAAAGATTGAGCACGTTCGAGTCGGCAAAGCAGCTAGCCTGTCCTCGCTGAGTAAACGCTGCGTGGATAAGCATACCATTAAAATAATTATCTATAATGCAAGTTTATATTATATGCTTTCGAAATAATACAAACTATATATAAACTACAATTTTTGTCGCAGCAGTAATTATAAAAATTACTGTTATTTACTGGGAAAAGTATAAATGACATGTTCGATCCATTAACGATGTACGCATTTCCATCTTCTGATAATATATATATTTTATGTTTTCGCGCGCGCGCGCGAAGATATGTCCATTATGTAAAAATGGAAAATATAAATGAAATGTTAAGTATTATTAAATTCACAATATAAATTAATCAGAGGATATCTATGTTAACGTTTATCTAAGAAATGCGAACGTAATCTGAAATAAATTATTAAATCACTAAATAAAAAACAAATTTACTAAATCAAAGAGAAACTTAAAAGAGGACATGAAGGCCTTTTACACTCGTAAGTTCTGTAACCGTAAAATGCCTTGCATACTACCGCTCTCTGAAGAAGTAAATATCAACTACACAGCAATATTCACATTTTTATAGCGCTCCTGATGAAAACAAATCACTGAAATCGTTAAAATCTTCAGTAATTTGATAGATTTTAGTTATTTCAGCGATTTCAGGTTACAGGTAAAAAACCTTCATGTTCTCTCTCTCAGCCAATATAAGTTAGCACAATATATAGGATAAGGCAGCTAGCAACATCGTTCATATCAACAACCAAGTTAGCTACTTTGTTGATGTAAAAACATTATTATCGATAATCAGTAATATCGCGCTTCTAATTTATCTACTAAATTCATTTTATATAAGATCAATATTTTAACTTTATCCTTTCGGAGATCTTCCTATTTTTAATTACATCATCAATAAAATGTGATCAAAGATAGATTATCTTACAAAAATTTAAGTAACAAAATTTGGACGGTCGTATACACAATTATAATTACCTTTTTAATAATATTATTGAATTCATGAAAATCAATATAACAGAAAAATGTAAGAAACAAAGAAATTGCATTACTTGTACAGAATTCCAGGATCTTATTGTATTTCTAAGAATTATGATGAAAATTTGGAAATATAGATCTTGGACACCAAGTTACGATCTAAAACTCCGAAAACTGACAAAGTATCAGGAAAATATAATAATAATGAATAGAAGGCTGTATTCTTTAAAGTAAGAAGAATTTTTCAAAAATTAGAAGAAATGTGATTTTGAGAATTCCTAGAATTTATGTTTTATAATTTTGCAAAATCCCTTGACTTTTTCTTGATTTCCCTGATCGTTTTCAATTTTTCTGACAATGCTCTGATTTCCTGATTTTCAGTTCTGCGACAACTTGATTTTAAACGTCACGCAAACTTGATTATACTCGTGTCGTCGTAGAAACAGTTCGATACTTGTACAAGGATGGACTTTTGTGTATAAATTAAAATAATTCAGTTTATTGAGTTTCTGGGGACAAGATATCAACAATAGAAGCATGGCACAATCGATAAAAGCTGTAATAATCTGTGCATGGCAGAGCTTAGGACCGAGTCTTCAGACACGCCACCCGGCAGTTCCTGGCACCAGTTCATCTTAGCTAAATTTTTCAACTTGAATTTCACTTCTTTTCCATGAATTCCAGCGTTTTTTAGAAACTAAAGTATGACAGTAGAATATCGACCACAAATTAAATAACATGTAATAATATTCGATATCTTAAATTATAACGTGTATTTCAATAATGAATTTCGAGAGGTTATAGTTTTTACCTCGGCGATGCAAAATTTAGAAGTATATTTATTTAGAAATATATTTTCAAATTTTTTCTAATATTTGAAAATTCGTTACTACGTCATATTTTTCAGCACAAGAAAGATATCTCGATCATCGGTTTAATTCCTTTTTTTGTGGGCTATGTTCCAATTATACCGTTGTTTGATTGTTGAAATGCTATGACATTATGGATTTCCGTATGCACGCATTTTATCATACCGCTATTTCATATCCAGAGTCCGTGCAGTTTCAGGATATACATATGCGTGTTATTATTTATGATTACAGAGAAAACGTTTCGTTAGCGGAAGAAGGCGCGTCTTGCTGCATAATGCGGTAATTCCGTACCAAGCGTATCTCACATTCGCTCCGCGATAGGTTCTTTATTTTTTTTTTTTATTGCACAGCCTGCTTGTACGCTAAAGAGTATTTTTTTTATATCTCAATCTCATTTCGGTTATCACTATGAGTGCACATTCGTCGCTTCTTCCTCAGTCTGACATATATTACAATGAATAGTGTGCGCAATGTTTCATATACGTATGTACTTTTACCTTCACAAAGGCATGTATTCGCGAGCAAAAATACGCGTAGGCAACAGGCATTGTGACTGACAGATCTACTTCCGGTTCCGCGAGCGGAGCGACTACTGCGCCGTGACAATCTCTCAGAAGACAATTGAAAACTGAAAACTCTTCTTTCACGTCACGGGAAAGAAAAAGGTGAAATATAATTATACTTATTGCTGTCTCCGAATGATTACGCTATGTCTACGGAAGGAAGAGATGCTGTCGCGCGATAGTGGAGAAATTCAATGTTACACATCATGTTTGATGGATGAATCGCATTTTCAAAGAAGGAAGTCCTGTGCGCTAAACTTCTCGTCTAGCCTAGTCTAACCTGTTCAATTCGAGGTACTTCTTACGTTAGAAAAATATACAAATTTTAATATTACACACACTAAATATTGATTCTTTCAGTAATTACGTAATTATTTAACTTTAATTTTACTAATATTTTTGAAAACTATCTAGTCAAACTAAAATGCTATAACATAATATCAATATAATTTTGCACTTAACAATATATCTAAATATTATAAATTAAAATATCACAGTGTTAGATAACAAGTTGAGTATAACGTGAAATAACAAATAACATATTGTTATGTTTCAATGTCTTGAGTAGAAATATTCAATGTAAATATTGTAAAATATTTACAATCATTAGAAATTTATTACTATTGGCACATATATTAAGGAGACATATATCAGATCTTTCACTCGCATGACATTTTAGATTGTGTCTCTACGTATAGCTCATAAAAGAATATGTGTAGGCGCGGCATTGTGAGCACGTTTTATGAGCTGCGTCTAATATTGGCAGGAAAAGGAACCAATAAACGGATCGTCAGTAATAGAGCTAGCATACAATCAGCAGTCGATGACTATCGATTTAAGATTACGTTCCGACCAATCGTGAGAGAATTTTGCAATCAAATTGCCCTATTTGCGTATGAAATTCGGTATCCAGTTGCTATCAATCTGATTGCATCAATAGTTTCTCCTTTATAGACGCAGCTTCTTTTTACGACGAGAAAGATTATTTTTTTGGAAAGAAAGTATCAGGCAAATATTCTCTGAGCGTGCATGAAAAATGTCTGGTTGAAAATGAACGAGCCAATAAGATTTAATTCTGATCACATCAATCGGTCATCGTAATTGGACATTTTTATTTCAACTAAAATTATGATAGATTTAATCAAAAGATTCTAATTCGTTCGTTTTCAACTAAAAATTTTTCTCAGTATGTATAATCTCACAATTAGATTGCTGAGATTTTACTATTTCATTGTTCCACAACGCGCGGTGTAAGACTCTTTTCGCTAATTAACGTTCCTAACGACATAAATGCGGCCACTCGTGCCGTGCTCCTCGGGGAGTCGATACAGCCGGTTGATTCTACTTGTCACGTAATGCACTGGCATTTAATCGAGGCCGCCGTTACCCGCCGCTCGGGAAATCGACGCTTTCTGCACGAACATTTTTCTTCCGTCAGAAAAGGGTCCGATTCGAGGCGCGGAGGCGAAATCCCTTCCAGTGATTTCCTTCTAATTGGGAAAGAGAAACCGTTTTCCAATACGAAGTGAAAATACATATTTCCTTTAATATTTCAGACAGATTGTCTCTCTTCTATAAAATCGTACGTATAGATTTCCTTCTCAACCTTTATGCAACGTAATAATGCAGCATTTTTATCGTATTTTAAAGAGGAGAAATTTCATTTCACGCGGTTGGTTCCTCCTGCATAATTTCATTGAATCGACCCATTTAAAAATAGAGCCGTCGGTGCTTTCTCGCGCACGACGACGGGTTGTCCGTTACATAAAGGACCACGGTGAGACCATTTATTTGCTCTTCTCTCGACGTGGCGCATACAAACCGCAACCCTTCGCACCGACGCCGGTCGTTCTTTTTTTTTTTCCACTTATTCCGGCGAATATGTATCCTGTTCTATTCAGAGCTCCGAAACTCTCGCGCGCGGTCCAGAGAGGAACGCAAGGGTATTCGCGGTCGGCGCGGAGGATGTCGAGTATTGATTAAGGGGGTTTGTGCCGGGAGGAATCTCTCTCTCTCTCCTCACGGGTAGGTCGTCTGGCGTCGTTTCTCGCCGTGAATGCACGGGGATGAATGGGGCACGGTGGGGAACGCACGCACAAGGGTGCGTCTGCGCTCTGGGCGTCGTACGCAGTGCTCCGGTGCGCTTCACCCGAACCGGGTATCCCACGATCCACGTTCGCTGGGACGGTGTGGCGTGCACGTGGTTGTCTGTCGGCGAGGACAGCGCCGGACAGAAGGGAGGGAAGCGAGATCAAACTAACAAGGGAGACTCAGCAAATCTCGGAGGAATCGCGATGACGATTGACGCATCGTTATTCACGGGCCACGAGTGTTGAGAGGAATTCACTGTAGTGTAAGTAATCGCACGTTTTGCCTCTTTCTCAGTGGAGCTGGATTTCGGGAGATGATTACGATAGCTCGAAAATTGATTCTGCGTTATGTCGATTTTATTCTTGCGCTTTATTTTTAATTTTTATTTTATAGCAAAGTGTGCTATAAAATATATAAACATTGTTATAATTATTATTAATGTTGGAAATTATTATTATCAAGATTCGCTTTGACCGAATATGACTTTCTTTATACAGAAAAATCTATTTTACTGAAGTATCTAAAAATTTGAGCTAGATATATATTGCAATATATATATACAGTCAAATTTTTAGCAAAACTGTTCTCTTTCCATGTACTATTGTTATTCTTGAAGAAGATATAAAACTGTTGTAACATTGATTAAGTCTTAAAATAGCAAAGCCTATTTTGTATTCAGTTAGTTATGGCTGAACTGAAGCTTAGCTAAATTTTTACTTAACTTTTGTCTATATAAGAATTTCATGACTACGAGTGGAATTATTAATATAAAAATTTATCGGTATTTCATAATATTATAAGTCGAGCATAGACTCGAGGAATCGATTTATGGGGTAGATTAGAGACCCTATAACAGAGTTTGACTATATACGAGCGATTTTATCAAAATTCTACGAAAAAGGAAGATATACATATGTATATAATTTTTCCCTATACATCTTACTCTAATTTGTACTCGTTTTATAACCTTAAAGTTATAGAGTGTAACGATATAAATTAGAGTGAGTAGTATATATGTATATAGAAAAAAATTATATATTAAATTAAAGCTTATTATCATACTTTCCACAAGACACAATTTTTAGGAAATTTTCACCAATGTAAAAATGACTTTCCTAATCTCGGAACGTAAATCTGATTAAAAATACCTGATTAATCACGAAAATGAAACTTCGAGAAACGTGGATATTTATTTTGAAATAGTTATCTTTGATACATTCGGAAGATCTAGAGGTTTTTATCCAAAAAACTTTAGCAGAAAATCTTGAAGCATATCTCGATGACAATATAATTAATGATATAATGGTGATTGGATGTCATACTTAAGTAAATGCATTTTAATGAATGTAACATATGTTTAAAATACAATTTTAATTTTTAATATACTCGGTGTTTTTTTCAGAGAACTGCTGAAACTACGTTCTTAATGCCTGCTAACTACATCTTTCTCTCTCGTAAGATTTTAAAAAAATTGCTCGTGATTAAATTCTGATATAAAGTCTCTAGGGTATAGACGTCATACATAGACGACATCCTAAGCCGCGTCCTGGCGTTGCTGTATGTTTCGTACGAGCGCCGCGCGTACAATAGTAGTCTGTCGCGAGCGTAACCGTGGTAGGGGCACAGATCTGCCGACGATATCTCCCTCTTTCCTTCGCGGACTCGCTCTTCTGGAGTGCCGGCATCGAAGGGCTGCAGTCGTGATCGGATGATCGGCGTGTACGGGTCGACGCCGGTCGGAAACACAAAGTGCTCGATTATTAATTTGGTCAGAGGCAAAAGAAGAGAAGGGAAAGAGAGGGAGAATTTCGAAGCGGTGAATTTGAGGAAGCTGAGAAATTTTGCATGAACGAACGATCACGATGAGCGATATTCTTCGCGAGCATTCTTCAGGTAAGCGCCCGGCTGATCTTACGATCGCACGGAAGTCTGATAGCGTTGTTTGTGCCGCTCAAGAAAAATCTGTTTATTGACATTTGACAAGTGCGATAATCAGGATGATAGTATCGGTTTAGAAATAATCAATTAAATTTTTCATTGTGCAAAAAGTCGACATGCAGCAACGTGGACTTTTTAATAATTTTTGGTGATATTTTACAATTATTTTTGGAATGTAGGTTTGACTTTTGGAATATTGCGAGATTTAAGTTTAGAAAATATTCAATGATTAAATCGAATATGTTTCATTACCTAACATAAATTATTATTGGAGGAACGTCAAATATATTAAAAAAGATCATTTGAAAATTTACATGTCGTTAATGTTGGAATATTTCTTATATATTTTGTGTATCTCATCACGCATAAACTTCTACGTATTACTTTGTGTATTGGGAAAACATCTTAAGGTTAATTCTGACATGATTATCGATGATATTTCTGTTGTATGTCAACAGAATATACTTAATTAATTTGATACGCGAATTAATATAAATTAATATTAATGTTAATGACAACAGATTATTTAATTAATTAAATTAAATAGATAGCATGAATTATTATTATTAATTTATATTAATATTATAATTAAAATAAATTTGTCACACACCTGCAGGTTCTATTTACAGAACATGCAGATGCAACCTGCATTGACTTCGAATCTATTTATTTGCTCCTGCATGTCGCGAGTAAATTGAATTTCCCGAGCGAGAAGAAATGACGGAAATTGATTTTATTATGATTATGTATATTTTGATTAAATTGTCTATAAGTGTGGAAAGATGAGATTGCAACATGATTTGTGTCAAGAGATGTATTTATAATACATACTTTGATGGAAAGGGTGTGACGTATTATTTTTCAAATAATGACTTTCGTCATACGTTTCTTATTTTGAAAACGAAAACTGTAAACTATTTGCTCACGACCTTATCAATTGTTTGAGAAAGCGAGGGTCGATATGCTTCATTAACTTTTAACGTGTGTATTGTTACACGCTTATATATTCTCCTCCAGAGAGTTAATTACATCGAATATGACGTTCATTATTCACTGCAGTCAGTTTATTACTTCAAGAATAGAAGTGGAAATAATGTTCTGTGACATGTGTATTAAGACGCTATTCGAAACGCGTAGCTGAAAAAACACTCGGGTTTTGTTTAGACATCGTAGACACTTTCTCTCGACTATGGCATACAAGATTATTCATTTAGTCAAAATTAAAAGAATTGTGATCATTGATCCCAATTTCTAAATTTTTAACACCAAATATCTTGACAATTAAGTCTTTTTGTAAATTGAATTCCTATTAACGGTAATTTAAAATTAATAGAAGAACAAACTTTTTTTAAATTTTTTTTCAATGTTTAGGCTCGATTCGTTAAACCTTTACCAATTATAATAAATAATTTCCCATTAATATTAAAACTTTTATTTTCTCAAAAATTATAATCAGAATTTGGAAAAAGGGTACTATTGCATTTGTGGATATTTAATATTTCTAAAACTTTTGTTAATTAGTCGTCGTGATTGCGATGGAAGCTTTAGTCTTCTTCTACCGATCGTCTTCCATACCGTTCTCTTTCTTTCTCACGACACTTTGACGAATGAGTGGCGGGCTCTCTCGCAGAACGAAGCTTAAATGACATATCTCGGTGTGTGCGCACCGCGACATGAAGTCATTAAAGAATTTCTAAGGCGTCGTGCAACGGCCTGCCTTTACCAAGCTCATTATCCGAACATTACAACTGAGAGTATATCTGCTATTGTACTTCGTATGTATATGCACGTTGCGACTCTTCTCCGTTGTCCTCTCGCCGCAATTAAACCTGCCCTTAAAAAACGTATGACGCTCGTTTCTAAGAAGTTAGATGTCTAATAGCAACAACGATTAATGCTCGGTTAATAACAAATGCTTGGTAATTCACGCTATCATTAAATCAGACAATAATTTTGGAGATAAATTAGAAAGTTAATTGACTAAGAATTTAAATAATTATTCTAAATTTTAAGAGTGGGTTATATACTCATTGTATTAACATTCATTGCTCGATTCATTGTAATTCGCGACTTCGAAACTCAGCATGTGCACAGGCGGTTTTTGCTAAAGTACCTGAAGTTTTGCTAAAGTACCATGTAATTAAATACAGAAAAAAAATAATATTGCTGATCTTTAAAATAATTATGTAGAACACATTTAACTGGATGTTAAAGTGTTAAAACTTTTTGCAGTGTTCAGCATGCCCGAGATTTCTACGTAATTACATATTTTGAAGATGCAATAAAATTATTTTCTAATTAAATACTTCTAATTACTTATATCAGCAAAATCGTTTTTTTTTTTTTTCGTAAGAATTGCTTTTTTATAAGCATAGGAGGTCCATTTCAGACAACATTTTCTTTATGCAAGACGCTCGTTGTCGCGAATCCGTTAAAACGCATTAAGCGCCGTCATTATCTCGTAATAGCTAGTAATAAACGTAATAATATTACCAAGTGCGAAACCTGATGATATCAACGTGACGGCGATAATATCGAAGACGCCAGACGCGTCCATTTATATGTACAATTTTAAAATCGTTTCCTGGAAGACATATGTATGCATTGTAGACATGATGCGCATCAGCAATTTTACCAACTTTGCACATCGCACCGCTACGGATTGTTGTGACCTATTTTTTAAAAGACCATGCTTCACTCTTGTCACAAAACGTAAAAGTTATCTATTTTTCCTGCAACATAATTATCATGCACGTACATTAGAAAGCTCGTACAGCGAAGTATTCTAAGCTGCACGGTGCTTCGGATTAGCCTTTACGGCTTCAGCATTAGAAATGCTTACGATACCTCAATAGTACGCAAATGTCGATATCTTTCTTTTGACGCTGAACATAAATTTTTTATTGGACGGTGACGAAGGTGTGAATTTATAGGCTTGTCAGTCATCGACAGTTTACGGCGAGATTAATGAATGCAAGGCGCTATCTCCAATCTAATATCCAGCTGATCGCAACAGTAGACAAGCGACGTCGTGATAAGTCACGGGAATGATCTTCGATCGTTTCGTCCTTACTTCGCGGCTAGAGATCCTGTAACCAGGGGGGTTGCCAAGTTTTTGATTAAATCTCGAGTTCTCCGGCACTTGAAAAAAATTTCCAACCAACTGCTTTTTTAAATGCGCATGTCGATTGTCTTCCGATTTTTTTGGAAAGATATCTTTTACAGGAGGATCATGTCTTATCTCAATTTCAGATCTGAAAAAAATATATTGGTAGATATGGATTTAAACTACGTACATATAATTTTTACGATGTTGATGTTGATATAAGCAGTAATACCATGGGTTTTAAATCTACAACTGTATTTTTTTAGTAAACAATTTCGATATTAGTTATCGATCTGCGGCAGGATAATAGAATCTCCTTCATCAGGAGATAGATAAAAGTGTTTATTTTTCTTTGGGGCAAGCCCTCTACAAAAATATCATAAGACTAAGCAAAGAAAAGAAGTACATTATAGAAAAAAATATATAAAAAATACAAAGTTATAAAAAAGTAAACGGCAATGTAATACATGAAGAATAAAGAAAAAATACAGCAAAAGATATACATAGATATTGTTTTCGTTAAATTAACGACATATTGTGTAGAAGCAGTGGCGACTCATAGAAATGATAAAAAAAATTTAAATGGATATAATTTGACTAAATTATGAATTTAGCAGTGTACTATATATACCTTTCTCTTTCTCGTATATAAGATTTTGCCAAAATCGACCGTGGTCGAATTCTATCACAGGACCAGACTCTATATCTTGACGCGGCGCAAATTGAACGACAGGCAAAAACAAGAGCGCGTTTCTTTCCGTGCTTTCTCTTACCAGAAGTGCGAGGCGTCGATGACTTCCCGTCACTATCGCGACGACTTATGTTAATCCGGCGGACTTTCGCGTCGACAGCGCAAAACGTCGAATTCCTGCCGCGCAGACCGATTCGAGAATGCCCGATGCGTCGCATCGCATCGTGCCTGCCTGCTTGCCTGCCTTCTCCGGTGGTTTCATTGCCTGGAACGTCATGCATTGCAATGTACGTATGTACAAACACTCCTACGCGCGATGGTCACGCTCCAAAACGATCACTTATTACCTCAATCTTATTACCGCTAACGGCGCATTACCGCGCCTCGAGAATCGTTTCTTTTAATCTGCCGCGGACTGCCGGCTCACGGAACGCACCGAGAGGGATCACCGAGCACCTCTCCGCCTCTAAAAATACCTCCGCTTCCGAGAGTTAACTTCCCGTTCGCACTCGGGGCGATTGCGATTCGCAAGAGCGCAACAAACGGCCGCGCTTTGTTAGTGCAATAATCGGAGCGTAAAATACCTTGTCGCCGCCCGCTCGCTTCGCTCGATGACATTTAATTTGCCTCGGTGTGCATTTCATGTTGAGTACAAATAAGTAAATTGCCGCGGCTTATCGTCCGTAAATTTCACGAAACGATTCAAACGGTCGCTTGATAATATTATATATGTAGGCATCCACGCACAGACCGGATCCGTGTGCTTGAGTTCGTGGCAGATATCTTAATGAAAATCAACGAATCTATTTCATCGACGTACGAACATCCGTGTCACGTCAAACGCGATGCTGAGAGATGTACGGGCAAAAGAAGAAATAGACGTACGCTTCATTAATCTTTCCTCAGGCACATAAAATCCCGCTTCCTTCCAACGGTACGATGACACATTCATCATCCGTTAAGTGCCACGTGCGTGCATATACGGGCGCAATTATGATTAAAAGCCGTGAAAGTTAGCGTTACGGTTGTACGCATATGAATTCTTACTCTCTTATCGATCAAGAGTCCCCTCGTCTCTCCCGTCTCGAACACTCGTCAACGTGACACACGCCGGGTTTTACACCACCCCGCATCTTATAGCTTTCCCGTGTCTCCGCTACGGGGGAAATCTACTCTGTCCAGGCATTCTCTAATTGACTTTGTAGGGCAAGCGGATGAAACCCACAACTCGCGACAGTGTTTTCAGCGCGTTGGACAAACCAGCCGTATAGACGCGTGTTCCTCGAGAACGGTAATTGGACGGGCACGCTCTGTTTGTGCGCTTTAATTAGCTCGCACTGTACTGCCGACTGTATTTTTACACATTTTTTTTTCATCTCTTTTCCTGATTGCTATCGAAACGAAAAGTTCGAGCACAATAATAAATTTTCGAATGGCTGTTTTGTTATATAACGTCGTCTATATGTATGTCATCAACACTGTAAAAAATGAAATGTTAATTTTCATTCAAAGGCGAATAGTGGACTTTCTGAGACATGCAAAAATGTTAAAATTTACATGTCTCAGAAGGTCCACTATACGCCTTTCAGTTAAATTCTTTTAATGGATCCTGCAGGTACCTGTTTTGAATAGTAAGACTTTATCCATAATAAATACATTTTCTATAAGAACTTGATTACTGAAAGCTCTGTGAAAGTTTATGATAAGATAAGAGTTGATAAGTGCGTCATATAGTTATATGAAAATAGTTATTGCAGTCTGACCGGGTAAATTCTACAGGTAAAAAATTCTTCGGTAGATAGTTGATTATCGATATTCGAAAGTACAAAAGAAAATAGTTAAAATGTCAATGCGATTCGGTTTGATTCTTGCGTATTTGATCGTTTCACTACGCTAATTTCAGAAATACCTACTCGCAACGATGAAGAATCCTTAATTAGAGTCGATACGAGCAATTCTGCATAAAGCAATACTTTCTATTTGACAAGAAAAATAACAATTACAGAAACCAATGAGAAATCTTAATGATGCTGCATATTCCGTGAATATATCGAGCGTTAAATTCGATATTCGATGAAAATAATTAAATGGAGTTGTGTTAACAGAGTGAGATTTTGAATATCGATTCTAGAGTAATATAAAAACTTTGTTGTTTTTTTTCCATTAAGCTTTATAAATAAGTTGTATTAACCAAAGAATAGAGAAAGAACGATTTTGTTGAAGTATTAAAAATTTAGCTAAATACAGATCTGCAAATAATTGTGGCGGTCATGAAAATAATTACACAGGAATCTCAGACATGATGAGCAATGCTACAAAAAGTTTCAACATTCTAATAACTAACCACTTTGTGTGTGAGTGTCCTATATAATTATTTTTATGTTCAACAAAATTTACATATCGATAATACATTCTAAGGTTAAAAAGTTTAAGCAATTTACTAACAGAAAACTTGAGATTAAAAGTAGAAATATTAGTATTCTCTCAGTGAAAACAGAAATCGGTAAATTACGATGTAAAATTAAACTGCAGTTCTTTCGAATTTTAATAAAGAGAAACTAACAAAGTAAAGAAAGCATATTAAAATGAATTTGCGTTAAATTTTACTTTGATGTTACAGAAACATTTTCAACTATACTTGACGAATATCAGACAATTTTTTTTATATTAATCTAATAATTATATGTGAAAACCGTAATCTAATAAAGATTAAATACTTTGACACGAATCGTATACTAAAAACTTACTGGTAGTACATAAATAATTGACACCTATTTGCTTCAACTTTTAATTTCTTTAGTCAGAGGGGAAGAAATGCATGTAAACGATATAATTTTCTTATAAAACACATATAGCGCTATGTAGCTGTACTGAATTTTTGTAATCCGACCGACATGATAATACTGCTTTTTCTCTTTGTGATGCGGGTGACCGCGACTTTATCGGCTCCTTTTAAGGAACATTTTATGGCCGTACGTTCTCGCGGAACGACCACCTACACGCAACGTTGAGCCACGTGTAAAAAGTAAAACGACTAGAGAAACACGCTGCAGAACCAGCAAATCTTTCTCTTTCTGTGTAAATTTTGCAGTTATCCACGTACATAAATCATGCCGGAATTATAACTCGCTAAAGTAATCGGTAAAGAGCCCGTTTAAACATAGTAATAACATGTTCATGATAAAATATTACCAATCGGGAAATCAATTTGATAAGAAATAGGTTGGTGCCAATTACAGAAAACGGGATTTCTAAATGGGAGATTTAAAACGGTTTCTGTTGTTAACAAATGCTCGGAAAAGAATTGAATCATTAATCTAACATTTCTAGACAAGATGTTTCGCGCGAGGTCTGATTAAGATCGACCATTCAACGCAGACAAACGCGGGCAAATGTACGATTAATGCGTGCAGCAAATGTTACCACGGCGGATAGCCGTTTACGTTGGGTCCACTGTACATACATTCGGTCCGCAAGATTGTCCGCAAGATTCCGAGGACCGTTGTCGAGTGATTGTCACGCGACGTCTGTGTGTTACATGTGTCTCCTCGTAATAAGCTGTACGCCCACGCACTCGCGTTACGAGTCGGACGGACGTGCAATGATGTGATGGAAGCCCAGCTTTCGCCACGCGGCTAATCTCGTATACGGTTATACGTACGTAAGTATGTATGCGCGCGTTGAGGTCTCTAATAGCGATCCAATTCGTCGCTCATCCTCCGATTAGATTCGATTGTTGTCCGGTCATTGACTTCGGACACGGACTTTGGTGCATAATGCGCTTCGATTTTTTTTTTTCGATCGGGTAATGGACCGTGCCTTTCGTATCGTTCAATCGACTTCCTTCTCTTGCGACTTTTATATTCACTTTTATCAATTGATATATTACCTTTAAGAATGTATATTGCACATATTTTTAAACAAAATGAACAAATTAGATTTTTCTACAAAATAATACAAAACGTTTGACGGCAATTTAAAACCTGAATCAAAAATTATTTTAAGAAGTAAACATGCTTTAAAAAATATAATTAAAAAAAATTTCGTATGTATTTATAACATTCATTTTTATCTGGAAAATATAAATTTCCAGTCGCTCTCTTTTTACAAAGATATATATCTCCTGTATATATCTCTTATACACCTAGTAATTACATCCTTATCTCGGTTTAACTTATTACTTTTGATTTTCTTAATTCAAAGAATAAGGGAAAAAAAATTAATTAGTCCGTCGTTAATTAATCGGTTGTTTTTTAACCCGATTGAAAAATTAATGTCTCACAATTTTTTTAAACTTGCAGAACCATTCATGTTAATTGGATAGTACTTTCGCGTAAACTATATATTATTATATCACTGTATTATGACAGAAGAAGCACACACGTAATCGAAATGAAACGGTAACGAGATTGTGTTAGTAAATATTTTTCATGCTTTGCGCAAATTGTGTGCAATGTGCGCATCAATTAAAGTAATCTCATTCATCACATCGTGCTCTAAAATGGACGATACGTTTCTTATCGGAATAAAACTTTACAAAGTGTTGTTATATCACGCTTAATGTTATTTACACGAGAAGCAGTGAACAGTTGCTCACGAAGATTAGCATCACAATTTTTGAATGTAGGCGTAAAGTAGCGCTATGTAATAACTATGCAATTACATCCAGCTGCTGGATATTGAGCAGCGCAACCGAGTCTACAAATTAATGCAGAGATCGAAAACGTATAAAGCAATGAAGTTATGTCATCCCGTGGGCGGCCGTTACGTTATCTGGCGAAAAATAAAAGCTTGACTAATGATGCTCAAGCGGTGTTTTTATCGATGTTTTTCAAGCGGCGAGAGAAGAACCTTATAACCCAATCGATTATTTTTAGAACACAACCAGATTATTATCCAGATGATTATAGAATCAGTCCACGTTATATTCATTACAAGAAATAATAAAGTGGTGTAGAGATACATTTGGATTTCATTTAATGAATCGTGTATTAACAGTATATCGTCTCGCAATCTTCTGGTATCTCGATTCGTAAGTCATCCGTACAGTCGTTCAGTCGTTCCTCGGCAGTTACACAATACCGTCTTTATGAATGACGTCTTTGAGAGTGTTCGGTGAAGTTGACGTGGAACCGTCTCTGCGCTCGATAAGTTTTGCAATTCCAAATTAGTTTCACGGGCAAAAGAATTGAATTAATGATTCAATTCTTTTCCAAGCAGATTCCGTTTCTATAGATGAACAATATTATTAAAAAAGTTAGACACATTCGAGCAACAAGTTTAAGTATCCTACATAATTATTTTGGTAATCCAACAAAATTAGTTTAAAATTCGTGTCTACCTAAATTTTTAAATACTTCGGTAAAATCATTTTTTAATTCCGTTTGTATCGTGCGTTTGAAGGCATCATCGGTCCAGGAAGACAAACTCGTCTGAATCTGGCAGCGGGCTTATTCCCAGTATGGGCACACAAATCTTTAGTCAAGGATAACTATATGTATATATACGTGCGTTACCTTGCTAGTTATACTTACAAACAACGTTCGACTTAAGGAACTCGAGATGTTCAGCGTCTCGTGACGTATACCGCTACACGCGGTCTCTCATTCTCTCTCTTCTCAACGCTATACGCCGTATTTAGAGATCCTATATGGTTTCTCGTGTTCGTTTATTTTTGCGTGATTACGTAAATCTGATTGTTGCAACGGGAATCGAGGCGTTCGAGGGGCCTTAATGAAAACTTTAAGCCGAGATAAATACATTCGTAAAGATCCTCGAATTCTCCTTTCGAAAGTGGATATATAATTGCACGCGATTACTACTAGAGTACTTGAAAAATATCACGCGCGCACTTTCTGCGTGATTTACAACATCTTCATTCATGCCGACCAATGTTGACAGAGAGCCCAACGAAAGCACCGCTTTTCTCTCCTCGATGTATTAAGATTAATACTTTCGCTGTTACTTAAAGACAATTCTAATTAAGGCGATGTTTTGAAAAACGCTGAACACAAAAATAAGAATGAGAAGTTTGCTGAAAATGGTATTACATTTAAAAATTTAGCTAGATATAGATCTAAATATAATTTTGTTTGGACTATTAAAATAACTACGTATAGGATATTCACAATTACTTAAGCATTCTACATAATTATTTTAATAATCTAACGAAATTATTTTTAAATCTATACTTAAACTTTTAGATATTTCAACAAAACCGTTCTTTCCATGTAATAACATAATAAATAATTACTATAGTGATCTCGGCGTATTATATATATTTTCTATTTCGCATGGATAGATGTCTAGGTCGGAAATTAATTAAATGATCTTAAAGCTGATATTCACCCTATCTAATGTAAGCATAATGAAAATGTGCTATTAATCGCGGAAACGGAGGAACGATCATCGCGATTTATAGAAATGTCTACCATGATATATGTGAGAGGATATTTCGCGCCCACGTACATGTTGAGCGCATACAAGCATCGAGCGCAGCGACAATTTCAACTGCTCCGATCGAATGCCGAGTTTCACCGGTTTCGCAAACGTGTCGCTCGCCGTCATTCGTCTCGCTAGAGATTTCGATAAGAAAGTCGTCTCTCTTCGAGTGAGTTGTTCTTAATACCTACGAATCTGAGAAACGCGCGTACGTGTTGACGCGGTAATACATTGCGTTATGGTAATAGTCGCACGATGTATAATATATCGATACGGCGAAGGACGCTCGTAGGTTTTTCGTCCATGAACATCGCACTGGGCGGTGATTTGTTTTCTCAGTCTAGAGACTGAGATATCGATGTACTATTTCTACATTAGTATTTTTTTTGGTATTGGTAGGGCGATTAATAATTTTATCCAATAGTACTTAGAAGCATTACCGTATCGTACGAAAGAAAAGTTTCTTCCCGCTGCAAGAAGATATAAAAGCACCTAATTAATTATTGGTGCGTGAGTGTTGATTCTTGTTTTGAAGTGATGCGCTTCTTCGGAAGCGGGAAGCAATGTTACCCAAATTTAAAAAATATCACGAACTTTGCAAAATTCAAAATAGGCTCTATATATTTCATCGCATAGCCTTTGTAAGTTGATAGACATTTCGTGCTCGATACTCCCTCTTCAGACTTCTTTGTTCTTTAATCACTTGACTTCTTGAGTTCCATTATGCTCCCTCGAAGCACGCGATATAACAGCAAACTTAGATATAATTACCGACAAGTACTTATTCGTATATACTGACGTTCTTCGTATCTCCGTGAAAAAAATAAGATTTTCAACTATGAGAATTTTCTACCTTAATCCTAATCTAATGTCTATTTATCTTTCTAACTTCAATTCCGCTTTCGAATTTCAATTCTGCTTGTAAAAGGATATTTTTCAAGATATTCTCATCTTGAGTCTTGAATTATTTATAGCTGCTTCAAGATAACAGCGGACAAGACACTTAAAAGAGAGCCCTTATTCAATGAGAACGAAACTCTGTCGTTTCGTTCTCGACTTCTCAGAGAAATTGTAAAGGATCCTCCGCGCGCATAAGTGCACATTCATGTTCATTTATTCTATATCTCGAGTGTCTTATTTTTTCTCTATTTTCTAAGAAGAGATTCATGTTGCTCTTATCGTCAGACTCTCGCTTTCGATTAGCATTCTCAGTGTACATCCAGTTTTTGGCGATTCCGTTTTCTGCGATAACGGTAGCCTCCTTTTGCTTTTCAGACGGTACTTGATCGTGAGGCTCACGTCTCTACACAACTCGTTCTTGAATAGCCTGGGAACTGTCGAAGAAAGTGAAGTGGGTCCTGGAAGAGGACCCAAGGAGAGCGAGGAGAGAAGCGTCGAAACAGGATTCGGCGTGCGGCGGGAACGTCGGCAGGAGCAGCCTCAAAATGTCGTACGCCAACCGATTCCCATCCTCCCAGCACACCCGTTATCGCAGTAGCTGGGGACCGTCCTCGGTTTCTGTCTTCAATCGTGCCGATGTGCCGCGACCTTCGCCAGAGGAGGAAGAGTTCGAGTTCTATCACGAGCGGCTACACTCGGCGCAGAGTCGTCAGCTGATACCACTTCAGGAGGATTTGGCTGATTGGATCAACAAGACGATAAGTAAGTACATTATCCATCGGAAATGAAGCGTATTTCTATATACATGAGTATTGATCGGTAAGAAGAAAAAAACTCGACGGACGAGTTTAGGTCAGCCCGCCAAGGTTGCGGCGAATGCCGTTTCGTGAGAAATTTCGATAACGGTTAGATATTAGTATTACTCTTGCTAATTTATGGGAAAAATCAATAACTGAGAATTTATAGCCTGCACGGAATTCGTGAAGACCAAAATCGAAATGACTCAGAACGTATTCCACGTCGAGTTTCCCGATAGAACGCGAAATTGAGCGCCTCTCACGAATTGCATCCACCAAATTATAATAGTTTCGTGCTCGTAATTTTGTCGTCTCAATGTCACGTCACGCAAACATTGCCGCGGCAGTGCATTGCGTGTTATCTTCGAAATATCGTTTTTATGTGAAGTTTGTCAAGAGCTCAGTGAAACCGTGATAAGCGCGTACTCCTATTTATTAACGTCAGGAGTTCCAGAACGCATCGCTCCGAAATCGTGCATTTAGAAAAACAAATGCATTATTAGATATCGAAGGATATCTAATAGTAATTCAATTTCTTGAATTAAATAACATTCCATTATTTTTAAATGTAAATTAATCCAGTCCCCCCTAAATGTTAATATAACCGAACATTTAATTAGCATTATTTCACTAAATATTTGGTAGTTATTATTAGGATCTTCTTTCAATGTATGTTTCAATTAAGATCGACAATAATCTTTAGATTTTTGTGACTTTTCATAAATAATCATAATTAATTACAAGTAATTTTGGTAACAACCTCTTAAGAAGTCAGATTTACTATGAATCGCAATTAAGTCAATTTAGTGTTCTAGTTTCAAAAAAAATATAAATCTATTTCGCGAATTTATTCAATTCCTTAAAATATTGTAAAATATTAAATTAAGTACGATATATGTAATTACGTAAAAAATATAGTTTCTTATGGCTTTTCCCGTTTGGTTCTTAAATGCCGTGTAAGGCGCAAAAAGAAATCGGCGTGGCGTAACACCGTGTAACGACTCGACATTCGCGTCATGTTCGACCACATTTTTTTTCGCATTCTATCGGGCTTTGCCCGGTGTGAAGTCACCTTAAAAAGAGTCGGCGGCCTGTCGTGCCACGGGATGTGGCGTGCGCATGCAAGTCTTACGCAGCTTTGGTGCGTAAGAGCTAACACAAAAGTTAGCATCTGGCGCTATACGTGGGAAAGGATATTCATAATATTTCGCCTTACACATGCACACACATCGTCGCGTCTTGAACTAGCGCGTTAAAACGTGTGTGCCATGTGTAGAAAATTTTACGAAGCTTGTGCTTGAATACTGCAAAAACGTTCAAGGATGCGCCGTAATGTATCAGTAAATCGTTTCATAAAAAAATTTCACTACTTTACAAGCCCATTTAGCAAGCCGTATAGAAAGAATAATTGTAAAATGAACTCTTCGCGTCACGAGAACATAAAGAGATAGTTCGAACGACCTAAAAAATAACTATAGGATCAATAAGCAATTGTTCTGTTTACTGTTGTACGTGGAATATGGAAACGAAATATACTGCATGAGGATCGTTACTATCGTATCGGTACTAAATTTGGGAAGTTCGAAGTAGATGAAAGTTTTTGCAACTTATTAGATTTTGCACATAAAGACTGCATTCCTGAAACGAGTACATGAGGTTAATGTCATAAAACTTTCCTTTTGTACCTATAATCTAAATCAATCGACAGTTAGCCTTTCAATTTTATTGATTTAATCCTTCAATGCCACATTTTCGGTCTGACATACCAGCCTTTTTTCTTATAAAATTGTTTCTTTTAGAACTTTTTGCTAATAAAGACACATATCATTTATTTAATAACATTATATTCTTTAAAATCTGGTCTTGATTTTATCAATTGTGTAACTGACATTAACTGTTTCTGGTAACATAATAACCGCAGCTGAAATTAATTGTTTCTTCGTGACATAATAATGTACAATATATCGCATTAATTATTTTATAAGATGACTGGATAATATATACACATTCACATTTTCTAAAAAGACATCGTTTAATAAGACTACGGGAGAGTGTTTTAGAAATTCCTACTTAGTGTTTAAAACAAAAAGAAAGAAAGGTGAAATGACGAAAAGAGCAGTGGTCCGTGATTCTTTTCCTACAAGGAACTGGAAATCTACCGATGGCTATCTATCTAATTCTAGACACGCGTGTGTGACCGCCTTTCTGAACTGCTAGTTTCCTAATACGGTACGAATACGAGTTGATGCGTAAAATAGAACTGCCACGGTGTACCGAGCCTCGCGGAAAGTAGCAATTCTGACGCTGCACAGCATTTCACGTAACAAACGGACGCGGACTTTTCACTACGCGCTACTGATCTCCATTCTGACCTTGCACTTTTAGCAATTGATCTTGAGAATCATCCTGCGATTTCGTATCTAGATTGTCTCCGAGATTGCCGCTTTGAAGATAATTTATTAATTCTCGCTAGAGATCCGTAATTAGATCGCGTGCTGAATAAGAGATTAATGATGAAAACATTGCTACAACATCGTTAATAGTAGCTTCCCACATAATTCGATTCACTTGCGATTGTCGCTTTGCCGTACTTTCACCTCTGATTGCATGTTACTATGTGGACACGATTAAGTGCACACGTATCGATGATCAAGGAAAGTGCGTCCATAAAATACACTTGGGTGCAGTTTGGCGGACGGAATGTACGAAAACGAGTGTGGTCTCGCGCGACCTCGAAGGATCCAGCTTCGCGATGTGGACCACCCTGAGCGATTGCGACACAAATGTATGTCGAGAAAAACGAACGATACGTAAACGAGCATCGAGCTCGTACATATATTTATAGTCACAAAAGGCGATGTACACGAGATATATGATTTACGCGACTCGCCTAAATCACGTCGCTTAAAATATATCGATCTTTGATAAACCACTATAGAGATACTCGGTGGTAGTAAATTAATGCCGAATGACATTACCGTGTAACGTTCGCGGTACAACGATTTCGACTTAGAAAAACGTATCCGTGAAATTTAACATACTAAACACAGTTTTCAAGATAAGGGATTCCAGAATAGACGATAATGAAAATGTTTCTTTCTTTTCATTCGCCCCATGTTCTCGGTGAATGTTACTAGTGCTCAAATTGTAGAAGACACATGTTTCATTCTCGAAGGGAGAAGCCACTCCTTCGTACATATCGTATGCACGTAATGTATGCGCTGTAATTTTGCAAATTGCTTTCCTTTTCTTTGGTGTGTAATTTTGAAATCAACCTGGACTTTCTCTTTACTAGAGCATGAATTTACAAATCTACATAGACAAACAGCGACATTATCGATTATTTGCATTTTAGATGCGAATTAAGTAAATGAAACTCAGCGAAAGGATTTGAATCTTTTTACTCTTTTGAATATCGTTAATGAAGAAAATTGAATATACGTTCTTTGGCTGTTAAATCATTTATACGATACATCGTATCAACAAAACACTTTAGCGCGATTTTGAAAGAGACATTTTCAACGAGGTGTGAATAAATAAAGAAAGGCATTTAATGAGTTTCCAAAGACGGCGAGAAAGGTTGAAATTCACTCGGCTGTTTCTAGCGTGTCATAAGTGTGTTTGCTCATCCGAGTTTGTTTGACGAACAGATTTGTTCGCACACACAATTTTTTCGCAAATACTGTCTAACGAAGATTAGGATTCTAAACTGAGAACGTAAGAACCTTTTGAAGAAAATTTGTTGAAACATTGAATAATATTTTTAAAAAATAATTATTAACAGTATTAAACTGACGATTAATTTATAATTTGTGATATTTCTATTATTATTTCAATATTTCAATTTCTATTTATGATTGCATTTAAATCTGTTATTTGGGACGTTTTTTTTTTCTCCTAAGAGGCTTACACAGAATGAAGATACAGAGAGGAATTTCTCATTGATATTCAAAGGTTGCCAAAGCATCATCGGCGACGTGAAAAAAATAACACGACGGTCTTTCGTTACCCACGCGCGCCCTGCGCCTCTTGCAGTTGCAAAGCCTCTGTGACTCAACCGGAAGTTGGCTGGGCACCCCTCTTCCTTCATACCACTTCTTCTCTTCTCCCTTCATCATATGGGCACCCAAAGCCGCATTACGCATAATGGGCGTACGCTTTCCTAATACGCTTGCGCATCCGTGGGGCACCATCGACTCGTGAGACGACACGGCGCGGTCTAAGCGACAGAGATATCACCTTGACACTTGACACGCGCCACCGATGATCCGATCGGTCATAAATCAGAAAGCAAAACCTTTGACTTGCCGCGCTAATTTATCGTCGCCGATTATTCTGCCGATATAGGCACCGCAGAGGTGACCACGCGGACCGTTCACGGACTCGCGGACTCGAACGGATTTATCGTGGGATCCCGGTCGCGAGCTACAATGTGCGCCGTTTATAGAGGCATGCTTCTGAGCAAATCGTGATCGTGCTTCAGAGCCACGCTTTGGCCACGCCGAGCCGTCGCGTTGTATTGCGTGGCAAATAACTGAAAAATGCTGGCTCTATGACACGAACGAGCAGATAAAGAACAGATAAGCACGCTCGGCGTGTAACAAGGCGATAATCGAGACATTCACGAGTATCACGAGTTCGAAAAGAGGTTTATCGTTTCTTAACCCTTCTGTCAATGCATAATTTTTTCCTTATACCTTTTTATTACCATGCAGTGTTTCATAAGATTTTCGTTTAGGGTTACTATATCGTATAATACGTAATAAAACTATATATTTTTAAAGAAAAATTTATATGATCTGAAGCCGTGGGAGGGGAGGGGGTGCAATTTTTTATGC
This sequence comes from Cyphomyrmex costatus, assembly GCF_001594065.2. NCBI lineage: Eukaryota > Metazoa > Arthropoda > Insecta > Hymenoptera > Formicidae > Cyphomyrmex > Cyphomyrmex costatus. The sequence goes on from NW_017277774.1 coordinate 4,367,076, forward strand.
GTTAAATGTAGGTATTTAATAAAATAAAATTTCTAAGACACATACAACTTTTACTGACTTTTATTATCATAATATAATTTTATAAATATAAAATTTTAATTAATGGCCAGAAGTTTTACAACTTCAAAAGAATATATGTATTCTTAAAAGAGTACGTACTGCTGATACTTTTTTCACTAAAAATGTAAAAAAACGGGATAAAGTCAGTGTAAAACTATTCTTTGTTTTTTAAAACATTATTCGTATACAAATATAAAAATGTTTGTTTAAAAATCGATATAAGTACTTGAGTACTCATACATTGATAGAAAGGTTAAGAGACCAATTCGACATTAAAATGGAATTGAGCCGCAAGGTTTTCGCAAAAATACAGGTCACAGTATACAATTATACATATAATAGTCGCGCGCGACGAGCCTCGAGCGTTAAGCAATCGCGAGAGATCGAAGGGCGGATGTCAGTACCAATAAGAGTCGAAGGAAGTCCGTCCTTCCTTTCGCCGCGGCACGTCGGCCATAAAGCCGTCGTGTTTATGCACAGCTCGAGCGAAGGACCGTACGTATATATCTTTATTCGAGTCGGGAATACAACACATCTTACTCGACACCCGATGATCGATAACCGCGCTGATCAGTGCCATGTACCCTTCATCGCGAAACGAATATCGTTGCGCCGGACAATTCGCGATCAACGCGACCGCGAGGATTAAGATCGCAGGATTTAAAATATGAGAAAAATGAGAGAGTGAGAGAGAGAGAGTCGTGGCAGTAACATACACTCTAAAAAAAAAAGTAGAGATTTAACATCACGTGATGCTATAATCCGTGTTGGTGTTGATATAATATAAACACCAGCATGTGTGTGTGTGGATTTAACACTATACATTTATTACATATAATCCTCACTATGTTGGAGTTGATATAATATAAACATCAACATGGTGTGAATTTAACACACTTTGGGGTTTGACGATAAATTTACATCATGTTAATGTTTATATTATACCAACATGATGAGAATTATATTTAATACCTATTATGTTAAATCTCATTTTCTTTTAGAATACATCCAACTAAATATTCCTGCAATATTCGTAAACTGTTTCTAAAATTCTAAAATAATATTCTAAAGATATTCAATTAAAAATGTAAACAGTTTCAGCAATAGTAATATAATAATTTACATTGATATATTAAACTCAACAAAATATTTAATGGTTTTTAAATCACAATCAAAATATCAAAAAATTTTTTAATGTTATCGAAAATCAAGGAAAATCATAAAATTTTGTCTGCAAATCGGGGAACAGAATGGAATTTTAGGATGGGGAATTTGTGACAATCCTGAATGTGTCTAATATTTGAACATTCTGTGAAAATTCTTTTACTGTTCCGGAATATTTGATACATTGAGAATACAAATCGATCTTTCCCTGAATAATTAGCGTTACTTAGAGAACACTCCGAGAATTTTAATGATTAAAATAATTTTGTGTCTGAATGAACGTATACCTACGTTTATAAACTCTAGTCATTCTTAACTTTCAGAGAGTTCTCACGTTCCGACTTCCGATTCGAATTCTTAATGTTGCGACGCTTAACTTACAATCTTGAATCTTCAGTTCTCTACTTACACTCGATATCGTCGCTGAACGTGAGTGGCATAAGGAATGATAGAAAACGTAAATAGCGGATGATATAATGTAAAAGACAAAGAGGTCGTTCCCTCTCTTGCTCATATGTGACATGGATAACTTTCATTAGTTACTATACAATACTTTTCGACGAAACTGTCTCTTGGAGCACGCCACGATCTGCCAGCATGAACTATCTATTACACGCGGAACTTACTATCTAGTAACGCGAAATAAACGAGGCATTCTGCGTGATATATCGGCGCACCGAGGTATTGTATTGAAGAAGCTTGACCAGCATTCACATTTAGATATTCAAAAGGAAGCTCGCTTAACAACAAGGTATCGCTACGTTTTCTTAATTCCATACACGGATTCACGTGTCGCGCGAGATTCTTGCAGATAATTTGATCGATGATGGACCAGGCGACGCCTCGGGCGATGCCCTAAAGTCGCGTCGGAGAGACGGGAAACGACATAATACAACGGACATGTATCTGGCTCGGTGACGGGGAACATGGTCGCCTTATGTAGTTCCGGGTGACCGAGTTTCCTGCACGACGAGAACTCCTCGCGCGTCCGTGCTCAAGTCTGAGCCTGAGATCTCCTAATCATTCGTAGCTAATAAAAGTCATTTTCCTATTTCTAACTATTCAATTAATCTAAGATATTTAAGCACGTTCGTTCTTAAAAAAAAGAATAATACGGTAACGTCTATAAGCCTGTATATAATCAATTAAGATTACAATTTTATTTATTTTTTACGTAAAAGTCTCAATTATTTTCATAATACATTATTTTATAATACATCGTATGATAGAATTCAATTGCCTGTAAGGTTAATTCTTGAAATCTCGAGATTTGGAAAATAAAGCTATTGAAACGAGTTTTTTTTATCAATTCTTTTTAATCTGTTTATTTTTGGGAGACTATAGAGCCGATTTGGGATGTTGCGTGACTCTATGTGGGAGCGGCAAACTTGTAATTGGCGAATTTCAAGTTCAATCTTTCATCCCACATACTGATTTTAAATTCGTAATGCGGCTGCATAAGCGGCTTCCAAGTTGAAGGTTATACATATGTGGCTGTCAGTCATGCACATAATAAATGGAACGTCTATTGTTGCGAATGTTCATAAAGAGGAAGCCAGACCGAATCTTTAGAAGAGACCAAGATTTATCGTTCGGCGGGTTGCGGAGTCAATGTCAATCGATTTTATTTCTACGACGTATTTGTAATTCCGATACACGTGTTTTGGAAAAAATAACGCGAAGCACGCCAGTGATAGATTCTGCGCCACACACGCGGACCCCAGCGTTTAAAACCCCGTTCTTTTCGTGCCCCCGGTACCAACCCTATTGTTGTTACCGAGTCGAGTCACGAGCCCGCGCTCGCGAATTCTCATTACCATTCGTATCTGCGAGGTACTATCGCTGCACCAGGGCCCAACCTAGTTCCTATTTCCCATTGTGCCCGTTCTATATCTATGTATATAGGTGTCTACGGGATCGTGTCGCGACTCTGCGAGTTTTCCTTAAATTCACTCATCGATCGACCGCTCCATTTTGGGAGAGAAACGACATGTACAGAAGATACTGACACTAGGGTTTAATTCGAGCATCATTAATTCTAGAATACTATCGATACATAAATTTTACGTACAAGTAAGCGAAATCATCGATCACCAAGCTACACGTGGAAAAAATTTCACTGAAATATCTAAAAACTTAATTAGATACAGATCTAAAAATTAATTTGTTGGATTATTTATAATAAAAAATGTAAGACGCTCAAATTGATTACTACAATATCAACAATTTTTGCAGTATCGTTCATTGCGCGTATTTGAGTTTCCTACAAAATTATTTTTATAACAAAATTATGTTCAAATATGTATCTACCTAAATTGTTGATGCTTTAAAATAGTAAAATAATTTTTTCTGTATAGCTTCAGTCATTTATAGAAAGTTCAATCAAAAGTTGAAATAAGCAAAGATAAGCTTTTAAAAATTCTGTCTATTATTAGTTAATACTTCTTGATAGTTAGAATTATAACAGAGTGTCATAAATAATTTCAATTTTCGAACAGTTTTATGTTATTGTTGCGTTATTGTATATATTTTATTTAAGTTAGTATATTAGGAAACACGTGATTGCACTACATACTCCGTATCATTTCGCGACTGATTTTTTAATAGTGTACTTATTCTTTATATCTTTTAAATTAATAATTAGATTATTTGTGTTTCTAAAAAAACTATATTTAGATTATTTTATCATTAAAAACATGAGATGAAAACTTGCATTACACTAATTAAGAGTGATCTATTTTCTCGTACATAAAATTTACATATTGACAGCAATAGTATACATTTAATAGCGATAGCATTCTAGGGTTAAGTGGATCACAGATTTCGATATTTCAATATTTCAAATATTATAACTTCGTTGATATCAAAGATGTTACCACTGTCCTATCTAATCTAAGAGTCGCGTTCTTAATATCACGTTTTTTTTTTATAGATTTCTTTAGCTATAAAATTTGTAGCAGTCGACACGCTCCACTTCGATAACTTCAATGGATAATAAAAATAAGTCACGAACACGAAGCGACGAAGTGAAAATCGCAGTTTTCCAAGAAAAAAAATACTTGCTTACTTCTGCCTGCGTATCCGGTGAAATTGCTCCGGTATCTTTGGTATGATAATATATAATCGGATAACGATCGTAGAACGCTACTATGTTCGTTTGTATCCTAAAACGGGAGATCTAACGGATCGGAACAGGAGGCGGTAATAGATAACGGCCGACGATGAGTGCAGATGCGCTCACTCTATCATCTACCGTATGGCTGTATTCGCGCATGAATTGCTAAGGGATAATGAATACGGAAAAGAGACGGCAATAAATAATACGTGGTTAGTAATAGATAACAGCTAATGGTAAGCATAGACTCGGATTAACGTATATAATTAACATACATGTTAAGTTGAACGAAGAGAATAGGAATGGAAGCGCCTTTTTGCAGGGAAGATTACATAATTTGTCAAGGCAAATAAGGGTTCTTGTTAGGATCTCTGCGAAATGACGGGTGCGAGAGATATATAAGTGATAGGGACAATAATTAATGATAGCTAATAATAAGAAAGACTCAGATTAACGCGAGTGATCAACCTCCACGTTGAAGTTGATCAAAGCGAACGGAAATGTGGAAGATCTTCGCAGAAGAGATTTTAAACAATTTGTTTAATCTCAAGACAACACCGTAAGGGACGAATATAATCGATCAACTCGTTTCCAGAGAAAGTTAGAATTTATCAAATATTTATCAGGAAATTTTGCGAGGTCTCCTCTCGATGGAATCAACATTGGAAAGTTTTATTACTCGGAAAAGTGGAACGTATATGTCCTTGATCTGTGCGCTTTAGTACCTACGGCAACAATCGAAACTAAAGCGATTTTATAGTCACGCATGAGTCGACCTATCGTGAGAGTATTGCGACCTGACTGTTTCTCGCATGACCCGCTACGTCGTACAAATCGACGATACCTGACGTGCGGCTTTCAAAACGCCGCCCTTTTTCTTTCTAAAAATCACAAGATATGACGGGAATTAAAATCAGAATCTCGTGAGACGATGAATCAGCCGTTCCGACCCAAACCGATCTCATTGTCTTTCCAGTTGCCAATCTTGCGATCTTGCTACTAAAACGGGTCGTCCTTGAGCGTTGCGCGCTACTGATAAATGATTTACTGCACGATCACCGCCGTAGTAAATTTGCTTCTTCAAACAAGCTTCTTCGACCGACCAAACCGGCTCGCTGATCGTCATTCAATACATGGACGACTCACTGTTGTGTCTGGTACACTTATGGGTGATTACTACAATCACGATATCGATCGATCGTGTCGAATAGCTGCTTTCGCGAAATTGTATACAGATTTTTAATTATTGACGTAATTCGGACTTATAAGTCTCACCGTAAATTTACTTAATTTTTGTTATAGAATAAATGATACAATCATGCAATAATAACATAATAAAACAATAAAAAGTGGAAAATGAATCAATAAGTAAATAACAAATAAAACAAAGAATCTTATATTTGATTGAATCTTGATGCATAATATTCCTATAAAGTTTTTAAATATATTTTTCAGTTCTATAGACTGTGCGCTAATTCGGTTTGTCGAACTTGAAACACGAACATAAACTGAAGTCGAAAGTAATATCCTTTAGATTGATTATCAATTTAATAATGATACTAATAAGCATCTTAAAATACTACAACAAATTTATTGAGAAAAAGTAAGAAAAGATAAAGTATGAGATATAATAATTTTCAATTTGTATTAGAGGCTGAATAAGTGCTCGTAAATAGCGGGTTATACTTTTTGTTACAATCTATTACTTCATCGAGCCACTTGAATGTCATTGAGAGATACTTGCAGCTTATGCCGAGGGATATTCACGCGTGCGTGCGAATTATTGCTGACGCGACGGCTAAGCTGATTTCGTAATCTTCGAATTTCAGATGTGGATCATATAACGGGTGACAATTTCTTTGACGTGCTTGATAATGGAGTGATTGTGTGTCGACTAGCAAGAGTTATCCAGGAAAAGGCAAGATCTGCTATTGAGGCGGGACGAGCGAAAGGAGTAAGTTATTAGAAATCATCCTGTGTCTCAGTTTAAATTTTTATATTTTTGCATTAACATGATGTGTTTCCGGCGGACAATATATTGTATAATTTCTTTTCTAAAATAATCGTATTATATACAATGACATGTAACTGTTAAAATACGCAGTGTATTACACTAAAAAAAAATTCGATAATATTAAATTGTAGTTATTATGAGACTTTTTTCAGTGCGTCAAGTGAATTTTGTAATTGAGAATAATTTTGTTTTGATATAATTTTGAAAGTTTGGAGGAAGGAAAGTTTTGCTCTCGCAGAAACATAGAAAAGTGTTATTTCAGCCGGCACCAGTGATACGTGGTCGCTGCTGGGAGAATGCGGCCCGTCGCAGCTTCTTTTCCCGCGACAACATGGAGAATTTCATACAATTCTGTCGGCGGTTGGGTGTCCACGAGAATCTTCTCTTTGAAAGCGATGATCTCGGTAAGGCCTGGTAACGCAATTAATTTTAATGCATGCGAATTAAGCAGAATGCGGTCTACGCATTTGCTCTATTGAACGACTTTCAACGAGATGAGATTTAAGTGCGCACCCGATTAAATTGATGAGCGACAATTAGCGGAAACACTGTAATTGACTCGCACAATCTCGTGGTGGACACGCGTGTAGGAACACTAGGAACGTGTGCCGTATAAATTATGATCTGGCATAAAACGAGGTATGCAAATCGGTTTGGTTGTAACGGGAAGCGAGAGTGATTGCCGCGTGGATCACGCGCGACTCCGAGGAAAGTGGAGCGAATTTACACCTCTTCGAAGATCGGCCGGACTTTCTCGTTTAATCAAGTTTAATTACTTACTCGGAAATAAACAATGCGGTTACATAAATTATGTAACGATGTAATCGAGCGTGACGGAAAGCAGCCACGAAAGTCTTGAGAAAAATGTCTTATTGTGCGTATCGTGGATAGCATTGACCTGAATAAAATCGAGTTCACCACGATAACGTATAAATAATAAATAAATCTTAATGACACATTTTGCCTTTTTACACGTACAATGCGCGTATATAGTGTGATTAAAAAATCGTATAACAGAGTATGACCACGAATAATTTTATCAAAATCTTACAAGAAAGAAAGACATGTATGTATTGTTTCTCTTTAAATTATTTCACTGTAACTTATACCTTATACTATTACACTTTATAATCTTAATTAAAATTATACAATGAGATAATATAAATTAGAGTGAAATGCTATACAGGGAGACACATATATATATTGGAAAAAGAGTCTGGTTGCATTAGTTGGAATTCTAGTTGAAATTAAACAAATCAGAATTTTTGGTTGAATCTATATAATTCTAGTTGTAATAATCATAATTCTGATGGATATGGTCAAAATCTTTTAGTTTATTTATTTTCAATCTGAAATTTTTCTCGATGTACCTATATCTTTCTCTCTCGTAGGATTTTGATAAAATCGCTCGTGACTAGTCTCTGTTCTATAGGATCTCAAGTGTGATCTCAAGTGTGATCCATCTCTTTATAGTTTTGCATGGTCAACCACGGAATGTTGTGCTGTGTCTGTTGGAAGTCGCGAGACTGGCGGCTAGATATTCTCTGGAACCGCCTGGACTTGTGCAACTCGAGAGGGAAATCGCAGCCGAACAAGAAAGGGATCTTCACTGTTTGTCCGATAGCGGTATATCACATAGCAGCCTCGTCTCTTGGCAGTTCCAGTCACCATCGCCGACCGCAACACCCAGAACACCGCCTGAGAAGATCAAACATAGCAGGTAAACAAATCGTAGTTTTCAAGATTCGATTCATATTTCACTTTTATCGATAAATGAATGCATATACCATATATCGCTCCTTCACTTAAAAAATGACATAACTTGAAAAAACGTGATTTTCAAGTTATCATGAATATACGTACGTTACAAGTTATTTATAAAAATCATCAAATCGTCGCTTAAAAAGAATGATTTTTAAAAGTTACGAAACAAAAATGACAAAATTATATTAGATTATATTGAGAATATACTTTTTGTTATTATTTGATTAATAATTTTTTATCAAGTTGAAATGTAGTTTTTCCTCTCTTCTATCTGAAACTTAATTTTTTTATTGTAATTTTTGAAGTAAGAGCGAACGATATAGTTCTACGTTACGAATACTATCTCTATGGAATCTCAAAAATGAAGGCATTTATTGATAAAAGTGATATATGAATAGGGAATATTTTGATAAACGAGAATGCGCATGAGCGTAGCTATAGGATTTTATTTAGGAGGAGAAAATTAGAGTTGAGAGAGTTGAAACTTTTGAACTGGGAGACGGGAGAAAGTAGTATGGACTGTTGAATTCGTTTTGTTTTATATTATTATTTTTAAATAATTACTAGCTATGAAATCACAAAATCATACATATTTAATTAACTAATCTACTTTATTTTATTATTACTTTTACCATTAATTCTTTTCTCCTTTCTACATATAATTAATTCTTTGTGAATGCTTATTAAGCGTAATCCGTTTAAGCCGTTTTAATTAGTTTTATTCTTTAAGATTTAGGAAGACTTCTCTGCCCCCCGCTTTGGTTACGCCCATGACAATGTGTCTCACGAATTATCGGGTTGCTTAATCTTGCAACCTATCTTGCACTATTTCTCAATGCGTTACCTGCAACGTAACGGTCGATAAGCGATGATGTTACGAGAAGAAACCGAAACTTAACCGTTACGGAATGCATAAGTTATTCTCGTTCGTATAATTTCTGTTTCACTTACGCGCATCGCATTCGAAACAGCGCCCAGAACTCTGATATATTCCAGCTCGTTTACGACGACAGATTTCCCCATCGGGTTAACAGTCACTGACTGAATGGGCAATTCTGCGTGGTGTTACTGAGAAGGAAACCTCGAGTCGCGCAACTCTATAGGAGTGGTTGAATTTTATAGCATATGCAAAGTTTCTGGTGTGTGTGTGTGTGTCGGAGCCATTGTGTTATTCTGTAGACAGTTGGGTGGTACCGTTCACTTTATTGAATTGTTTAGATAATTGTTTTTATTCGGACAGTTTGATATATCACGAAGATATACAAAGAGTCTAATCTACAATGTGCTCTTGCTTTCTGTTTCTAGTCTCTTTCTTTCAAAGACAAAAAGGCAAAAAATACACAAAGTGGTAAAACGCAAGAAATAAGAAGCAAAGAGCACATTATAGATTAGGTTTAAAAATATTAATTTTTCTCGTTAATACGTGTGCGACATGTAATAATATTTTCCGAAAGCGTTGGAGTGCTCGATGTAAATTTTAATGTATTGTAATTCTAGCTCGGCGTCTGAAGTCACAACGGGCACTCGATGGTTGGACCCGGTAACCGGTGCTACACATGAATCTGAAATGCGAAGATCCGTTAGCGATAACGGGCCGACTGGAAGTGATGGGGTGCCCAGCGACACTACCGAGGATGACTGGTCGCGCGGTAGCGTCGAAGATCCTGACGAAGTGCCGTCACCGTCGAGCTCGCCATCACCGTCGTCGGCCGAACCACCGGAACACACTGGGCCGATAACAGAGCTCGATCGCAAGGTATCGAAATGCCCCATTTCACTTACAATACAATAGATTCTTCGAGATAAGTTTCGAATGCTGAATGCATCCTGTCTTCTATCAAAAAAATGTCCTCCATATTCAATGACATTGTCGAGAATATCTTTTTGAATTTCATTACATAACAGAATTTGAATTACCAAAGAAGCATTTTTTTTTTTCGCTGGGAACGGAACTCCGATTTTGAAAGATTAAAATAATGATGTGCAGTGCAGAGGAAGCTGCTCGCTTCCGTGTCGCACGAAGAAATGCATATGCGGAAGATTGAATAATTTATATCTTTCCTATTAATGTTAATGTAGCTTCACCGATGTATATTCTACGCACGCGTTGTTTTGGTCGTATCTTCGCATGTCGTTGAGAAAACCTTAGTCCTACGTGTTATTACAGACGTTGCGCTTGCATTATAATCATTATCGTATACGAGAGGGAAGAAAGGTGTACGGACGATGGGAATCGGCGTTTTCTCGTATGTTTTCCACGTATATGCATCTGCACGCGCGTATCGGATTCCTGCGTGCCTAAGCGGCGGAAGTTACGCGCCGCGGCGTATCTTCGGCCCTTTGCTCCTCGCTGTGACGACACGTCGAAGCGATTTATCTCGCGTGACAGTCGATCATTCTTCGGTCGTCCGACAATAACGAAGGCGGGCGGCTCGATGTACAAAAAACGCCCGTCTAAATATATACCCAGTATTCTTTCGTTTGGAGCACACCTCTCAATATCTCCAGCATCGTGTGTTTCTTTATGTTTACAGGTGCGAAGAGCCACCGAGGCCGTCCAGAGACTCTGCCAGTGCCCGTCGAATAAATGCTCCAAGCTGAAGGTGCGCAAAGTCGGCGAAGGTCGCTACCATATCGCGGGACGTAACGTCTTTATCAGAGTAAGTACATCTATCTTCATATACATATATTATAAAAAAAACACATTTCTTTTGCAAAGTTAAAACTATCAAAATCGATGTTATATAACTATGATATGAGTTTTAGAACATTACAACCTTAATGCTTATTAGAACTTTTCTATCAACGTGATATGTTAAATATCATTAAATATTATTAAAATTCTACACGAGAAGAACTGTTTTGTTAAAGTATTTAAAAATTTAGTTCGATACAGCTCTGAAAATAATTGTAGATCATCAAAATGATTATATAGGGCGCTCAAACTAATTACTAGACTGTCAAAACTTTTTGCAGCATTGTTCAGAACGTTTGTGCATCCTAAATTATCTTAATGGTTTAACAAAAAATTATTTTTAGTCAAATTTTTAATCTAGTATAATTTAAATGCTTTAGCAAAATCATTCTTTCTGTGTGAAGACGAATTGTTTTCGTACAATATTTCGAATTGTGCCTCGAAGCCATGTAATTCGAAAGTTTCCGTCTTTCCCCGTAACTCGAGGTCTCTTTTCCTTTATTCCTATCATGTTGCGGTGATGCGGCCATGCCAGCCACTAATGATCGCACCGCTGACGTGTTCGCAGCTTCTCAAGGGGAGACACATGATGGTGAGAGTGGGCGGCGGATGGGACACACTGGAGCATTTTCTGGCGAGGCACGATCCCTGTCAGGTGAGGGTCCTCAACCGCGAGGGTACGCCGCCACCCGCTCGCGGCACCAAGCACGACAGCTTCTTGCACATTCGCGCCAAGTATCGTAGCCCGCCGTCGGAGGTGAGCCTCTCACGTCGGTCGCTAGCCTGAGAAGCACGTAGTGCCTAATCATGCGCCCACGATCACGCGACGTGGGCCTCTTGGGCCCCACGTGGCGTAAAGCTGCACGCACGCTTGGCGCACGTGCGAATTGATATATCCCGGTACACCAGCAGTACCGCTATCACATCCCGCCGGGCACGTCGATAGGACGTCCCGCGTCGACCTGTTACGCATCAAGCAACGCGGTGAAACGACGCGTGGCGATTCAGGTTGCCGTAAGGACGGCAATACGCATCTATCGCACGATTTTTCACTCACGATACATTCCTTCTTTTCCAACTATGTTCGATGAGTTGGCGATTTCGAGGGAAGAGAGAGGCACCGCAGGAGCCGCCTTTAAGCGCCTTGCGATCACTTATGCACATTCCGATACTCATACGCTATTTACGAGTTCTCTCTACGACAAGAAATCACCGGTACACGCACCGTCTATATATACGCCGATTCAAAGATACCTCTTACCACTCTCGTACCTACTTGTAAATCCCGAATTGCGCGTACAATTTGTTACGTGTAAGCACGTAATATGTTGATCACAGTATAGAGAAGCACAGGGATTGCTATTTTTACTAAGTCCGTATGTCAGGTGGTTGAAGAGCATGCAAGTGTCAAAGATCATCCTCGCAGACGCACACGTCGCGATTTTTTAAAATTATAATCTACAGCGTGCTCTTTGCTTCCTGTTTCTTGTTTTTTTTTTTACCATTTTTTACTTTTTATTCTGTTTCTTTTTTGTCGCTCGAGATAAAAGTTGACAAATTTCGAAGGAGGTAAGAAACACGTGTCAAGAAACACGATTGTCGATAAAAGTTGCGAAGAAGGCAAAAGATAAAAACAAGAAACAGGAAGCAAAATAGCACATCGTAAATTAGCGTTTAAGGAGAACGAATAGTCAGAGTTCTGTACCTAAAGCCGTAATCACGCTACAGACTGTCTGTTGCAATTCCCGGTTGATAGTTTTATTTTAGTCAATCACGATGCAGTTAATCCGTACGCGCGCTAAAATAGAACTGTTAACTAACTACCGTAACCGATAATCTGTAATGTGATTACAGCTTAAGATCAACGTCTGCGATTCAGAAGACTGACTATTTGAATTTGTATGCATTATCGCATCAGGAATCAATCAACTAAGCGCTTTCATGTCGAATTTTTAAGACACTAAAGTTTGCAGCGTCTACCCGGAAGTTCTTCGACTAGCAAGTGCGCTGCACTCGGTAATGGTAGCATTAAGACCGCAATGACCAAACTTTATTTTCGAAATCGTGTAATTACGATAATCATTATAATAATACAAATAATAATAAGAACTTTTGAATAAATATCCTTAAGCTCAAGCGTGTACTGCGCTTGATGAGCTATGTGCAATAAAAAGAATAAAAGTGCAATTAAAATCTCAGGTAGAGAATCGTCCGTGTCATGCCTTAGAAAAGATCAATTAATCTTTTTTTTTTCTTTTAAAGAAATTTCTTTTGCAGTTCTAACATATACTGTTTTTTTTTTTGACGTAACAATTACAACGGCTTTAAAAAAAATTTCATAGTCGAACTAGATAATATTACATTTTATTATTGATTTGTTGTTACGTAGTTTTTAATATTCAACTTTAAGTATTTTTCTCTTAACTGCGTTTTGGTCATTGCTATATATCTTATAAACTATAATATATTCTTACGGTGCACTGCCATATTTTACGGCAAGCACGCGATCAGGCACTTATACATATATTATAATAATCAACAGAGGGTCGGCTTAATTTTCTGTGTATAATTTTCTCACACATCCGAATTGTAGGAATCGCCTATAACATATAATTTGCCGAGCAGGCTCGATAATTGAATTTTTCTTTGCGAGTAAGTTGTATTACCGTACATTTACGTAATCATATATCAATGAAGAATGATATATGTTTATACCTAACAAGAGTACTTATTAAAGTATAAGTTATTAATTTTTCGTAATTTTATTTCAGTCGTCTTATGATTTTCTCATTTCAGCCGACCCTAAAATTTATAGATAAACATTAGCATTCGATATCTAATATAACTTGTATCGCCTAATATGTAAAATGCTTCATGATAATTGCCACGATGTACACATCTACACACATATGTTTTGTACTTTTATATAAATATCTACGGTAAGTTAAGGCAGATAATATGGTCGGCATATTGCCAAGATAATTAAACCATACAATTATTCCGCTTACAGAAGTGCAAGAGCACAGTGTGCAAAGGAATACCAAAGCAAAGAAACACGCGACGAGTAATGTCGGCTCGTTGAAGCTAATTAAACCGTCATCCGTGATCCGTCATTATCGTGCATGTCAGTTGCGTCGGAAGACTGTGGTTGTGTTTTCACGAAAATTGATGTCTTTTATGAAAATAATCCGTTCACGGCGTTCCATCATCCTTTGCGAAATAGAATCAGTGTTAAATTGCGATTTGCACTGTAATGCAATAAGCTTAAGTTTAGCGAGCTATATACTGGATACAGGGCCTTATGTTACTGCAGATACGATTACTTTGCGAACAGAGAGTTAGTTTTTAATTTAAAACTGTCCTGCCTAATTAAACTAATTTTCGCCATATTATGTAATTGTATTGTAAATAATACGTTGCTCTGACATATCAACAGATAAGTGATTTAAGTTAATCGTACCTGCTTTGTATCACGGATTTTGCATATAAACTGTATGATTCATATATCTAATAAGTTATTTATATATATAACTTGTCAAGCGCCTTTTTATTATTATAGGTTACGTTATTGATATTGCGCTAACATGCGATGCGTAAAACTATGTTTTGATGATATTAAACTGTTATAAATTTATTTGGGTTATTATTTATAGCAGAATACTGAAGTAGTATAATATTGATAAACGTTTATTTTAAAATAAATGAATGTCTAATACTGTTTTGTCGTAATCATTCGGCTATTAATAAAGTATTACAATAGCATTATATCATATATATGTACGTTTAGTCTTTGTTCATAATAACTGTACTAGGCTTTCGTAAATTTTAAGACTTTGTTTAATATGCGGAATATCGTACGCAACGTTTATCTTAAACTATTCAACTAAGTTCAAAACTATTATGTCGGTTGTTATATTTTGTTGAACAATAAAATATCTGACAGTAAGATATTTTCAAAAATTTTGTAAATATAGCACATCACACACATTCTTTTATACCCAGCAAATACGATTATCATCCATTCGTATTACTTTTTCCTCAAATATTACGATTCCAGAAACGCGAAAATAGTTTCGCTTGACATTATACCCAATATAAAAACATTCATTAGATATTAATGATAATTTTACAATGTGCTCTTTGTTTCTTGCTGTTTGTCTCTTGTCTTTTGGTCAAAAAGCAAGAGACAAATAGCAAGAAACAGAAAACAAAGAGCACATTGTAGAATTACCATAAGAGTATATGTTTTTTCTTTAACAGTTATTTTTTGCAAGATCTTATTTCGACATTGCTATTGTAAAATTAATTTTAAATAATAATTATAGGAAGGGGATACTATATTTTAATTTGCATACTAAACATATATTTCGTAAAAAATCATATTCATTACAAATTAATTTAAAAATATATGGTTGATTAAATATTAGTCTTTATTAGAGTATTATTTTTAGATAATACGAAACATATGCGACTTAGAGTATACTTCTAGAAAAAATTTTTGGTATATATTTAATATATACGGAATATTTATATAAAATGTGTACTATAATAAAATAAAATAATATAATTTCAGGTATACATATACATAATTAAAGAATAATACTACTATTGGATAATGCAATTAAAATGCATGATCATATTTAAATGGTATAAAAAGATGATGAGATACGTTTTACTTCTTTTTGCTTTTGCCTAACGTCAGCGTATGATGTTGGGGTTGCGAAAATTGCGTTTTTCGTTTATTGAATTCCAATATATCATCTTCAAGTTTTTTACGACTGTCCTCCAATTTCTTCTTTTCCTCAGTATGATCTTTCTTTAGCTTGTCGAATTTACTATGTAGCTATATGTATAAAAAATCAATAAACATTAGTATTAATTTATAATAAATACAGTAAACTGGAGCTTAGACACGTATGTTTAATAAGGTTACCTCTTTTTCTGCTTCTTTCAGTTCAGCTTCTTTTTCTTTAACTCGAGCGACAAACATTTGGCGCATTTCGTCTTCTTTTTGTTGCAATTCTTGCAAATGAATGGATCTCTTTGCTTCGCATGTTTGTTGAAAACTTACAGGTTTATTGTCGCTATCAACGTCACTAAAGCCCATCTAAAAGTTTATTAAAAGAAATCTTAAGAAAAAGGTAACTTTGTTTTTTTTTTTCTGACAAAAACAATAAAACATACCTGTTCTAATCTCTTTTTCCGGTAGAGTTCATAATGACGACAATGCGTTTTCTCGCGCATATCTTCCATATTAGTACTTATCAACATCTCACGTAGTTTTACGAAGTCACAATGAGATTCATTTTCGACTATAGATAAAGGATATTTAATGTTTCAGCTCTATTTTTCATAATATATAAATGTAACAAATAAAATTTATAAACCTTACCTTGAACTGTACCCCATGGATATTGACGAGAACGCATCATTTTATTACCGACGCGAACGAAATCGGTACTTCCGACGACAGCAAAAGGTGCATGAGTGTTCATAGTGGCGTTTATATCTGATACGCTTTCATCATCGGTTGGAAACTGATAAATATGTATTCCATTGTTTTGCAACTCAGATATTATCTTACTCTGAAATATAAATATCATAATAAATAAGATTATACAGATATGTAAACAAAAATAACATCAGCAAAAACGCTGCACACCTTAAATTTCTGTAACTCAGTCTTCGATATTGTATCTGCTTTAGCAATAATTGGAATGATGTTAACTTTGGTATCCAGTTTCTTCATGCATACTAGATCGATAGATTTCAAGCTGAAAGTATAAGAATGTAAAATTAAAGCAACTTTCATAATTCATTAGTACAACTTCGGCCATAAGTATAAAGGCTAAATTTGTTCTTACAAAAGAGTACTGGCAATAGTAAAAGCCAAACAAAAAGTATTAATATTGTTATAAAAATATTATTTTCTGATAAAACTGTCTTTTAATTCTTTCACTGGGTATAGAATGTTTACAATAATTTTTGAAGATTCTTTATACTCATGGCCAAAGCTATATGTAAATTTAACATATAATACACACTTACCCATGGCCAGTAGGACATATAAAATATAGGCAAATATGGATGCGACTGTCATGATAGGTTGCCAGATTACGTTTGATTTTTAACTCTTCCTGTAAATAAGCTTCAAACTGCGCATCTATATAATCGACGACTGCCTTAAAGCTGTCCTCTTTATTGATTTGATCACCATAACCGACTGTATCACCAATTGTCAGTTTCAGTCTGACATTGCTCTCTTGCAATTCATAAGTATGTGCCTTAAGTTTTACGGATGGTAGATTATGAGGGCTGGGACTAGATTCAAAGCTCGTGTTAAAAAGGGAATCCATAAGTGTAGATTTTCCGAGTCCAGTTTCACCTATCCAAATAAATTAAAATTAGTATTTGCTACGAATTATTTAACTCAACACATAATATAGTCGAATTTATTCAAGATAAAGTTAAGACTTTGTACCAATGCAGAGAATGTTGAATACAAATCCATTTTGCACTGATTTATTCACCAATTGACTAGGCAGACTGTCAAATCCAACGTGACCAGATAATTTTAGTGTACGTAGCATAGACTCAATCTAATAACAGAAATTATATGTTGGTATTATCATTTTTATAGATAGATACATAGATAGATAGATAGATAGATAGATAGATAGATAGATAGATAGATAGAGAGAGAGAGAGAGAAAGGGGGAAAGAGAAAGAGGAAGCTATATCCATAAATGGACGAAATAGATGCGTGAAGGAATACTCAATTCAATATACAGTTATGATGCGTAACAGCCAACACCCTTGTAACTATAACACATGACCCAATAAGTTTAAGTATCCGATTGTACTCACACACAAAACAATGTAAAAAAATGCTCGAAAACAAAAAAGGAGAGAAAGAAGGAGAAAGTATTCGCTACCAACGAACAGAATATATTGATTATTTCACAAGATAGCAAAGCGTTTTAAGTATTGCCCGGACGGAAATTCATTAAATGCATGCCAATAGAATGAAACACGGAACTGGAGGATGACGCGAGACACATGCAAGTCTCGACTGTTCAACGAAACCGCGTCTGACGCGTCGAAGGAGCGTGAAATGCGGAAAAGAATTCTTGTAGTACCTTAGCTCGGTCAATTTCCTCCGTCGCCATTTTTCCTGCGATTCCGCTGCGAACGCCACGGGAACACTCTCGGACAGTCTTGACGGCAGCGGAAGCCGTGATCAGCCGTGATCAGCCGTGATTCACGGTGACGAGCGTCGGGCGAGCCTCAAATCGGAGTATGTATGCGTCCACTGTGCTCCACTGGTTGACGCGAAAAACCGCCGGTAGGGTGCAGCACTGATCTGATGACAGTGACGTTCAATCAAGGACGTCTTGAAGTTGAACCCGTAAATTGGTCGGTTTGCGCGTCGCGAATTCCATCGCCGCGATAATTGGCAACGAGCAGTAATGCCAGATTAGTCTTTGATTAATTAACGACGAATCTGGCTAAAGCATGAAATTTAAAGGAAAATAAAAGGGAGAAATTTGAACTTTGGAAAGAGGCTTACTCCAAAAACGTGACTGTCAAATTACTCTTGTTCTTTTTTATTTTTTTATTTATCAGTATAAATTCGTATTTATACTGATTGTGCTGTTTAATATTATTATTCCAAATTCTTTTGGAAAAATAGAAAATATTAAATTGTATAAACAATTTATCGATGATCGATTTAATTTAGTTTAATCTTTAAATTATAATATTTATAAGGCTTATCGTGTTAAATTGATATATCAGGAATGACCTTTTAAAGCTGGAAAGTAAAAAACATTTTAATATTCGATTTTAAATGACATAATAAATGTTATTTACAATAATTTTTTTACAGTCTTTCAAGACGCATCTTATAGCATTATTATTATTAAATTGACAATTAATTTAATTATGATATTACTCCAGTTGGAATAATATCAGTTTGGTAGATTTTATTTTTCTGTTGGACTTTATCTCTTTAATTCTTTATTTCTACCAATGTAGTTTAATTTTTTAATCTCAACCTCATTTTTTCTAGTTTTAAGAATGAAAAAAAACAAAGAGTAAGTTGCATCAAGACCGAGGTTAATCTATATCAGTAAAAACAAGCATAAATAAATCATACACTATAGTTGAATTAAAAAAAGAAAAACAGACTTGATATTAAACAATTTAAACGTATAGAGAAACTGAACATAGCCAAGTATGCCAATATCTCTGAATAGGTGAATGAACGATAGAGTTAATTAACGTAATAAGGATCATTACCGCGTAAACAGTGTCGAGCATTGACGGACGCTCCTATATCCTCGTAAATTCCGCGGCGTGGCGCGCCGACACATGCGCCACGCATCACGGCGAGTCCGAGCGCCGTCGCGACGCTCTGCCACCGCCGCTGGACGTTTCGCAGCGCCGGCGTAGCTCGCGCCGTCGCGTCGGTGTGTGTGTGCGTGTGAGACTGTGAGAGTATGCGTGTGTGCGTGTATCGGTGCCGCCTAGGAACATTCGGGCCGGCGCGGCTGGCAGTGCTCACAACAGTGCCCACTTTCTAACATGGCAGATCAATTTGTGTTGTATTATCATGTGACGGCGAAACGCTCCCGTTGATAGGACCCGTAACCTCGTGTGAAGCGATCCTAGTCCCCCCCGGTAATCTCGCGAGTGTGGACGCGTCGGACGCGGTCGCGTTAAACGTCCGTCGCGATGGCGGACCTCAAGAGCCCGCCGTTCAGTGACATCAAGCGGCCCGAGGAGGTGGTGGCGATGACGATGAACGACAGCCTCAAGTTCGCCGTGCTGATCGGTCTGCTCGAGGTGGAACAGATGTCCAATCGGGAGATCCTCGACACCGTGCAACACCTGGTGAGTGCGAGCGAGCGCCCGTCGCCGACGGAGCGGAGCGCGCCTGGCGCCGTCGCCCTCGAGCCTCGTCGCCGTGGCTTCGCCCCGAGCCGCGCGATTCCCGCCGCTCCCGTCAACGCGACACCCGTCGCGATTCTTTCTATACGTTGACAGCCCAACTGTCAAAACTCGCGGAACCCTTCGTCTGTGCGCGCGGAGTCCGCTTCTCTCCGCGAGAAGTCAAAACCCTCGAACGGAATCTCTCGCACAGAGCGATCTCTCTATTCCTCTCGAACCGATACGCTCCGATACGCTCCTTTCTCGCTAGGTGATTTTCCTAATTGACTTGATACGTCGTCTGACTCGTTAGCGACAACAAGCGAGCCTTGCGGAACTGGATTCATTAACATAACTTCACCTCTGCGCTAAATAATAGCTTATGTCTATCTCTCCTTTTCTCAGGGCAATCCGCTCCGAGTTATCTGCGCGAAATATTCTCGCGAATCTCTATTTTTATAAATAATAGATTTCACGATGACTGGCTCTCTTATACTAAACTCTCTCTCTCTCTCTCTCTCTCTCTCTCTCTCTCTCTCTCTCTCTGGTGATTATTTATTGTCAGAATAAATAACGACACGGAATAAACTTGGGAATAACTGACGAAGCAGCAGCTTAAGTCAAATCGAGACGCTCTCCGTTCGATGTTCGTAGGTATTATTCCATCTCGACAAGGCCATAAGTTTGTATTTGTATAAAGTATTCTCGCAGGTCTCTATACTCTTTTAAATAATAATATATTTCACGACGACTGGCTCTTTCATATTAAACTCTCTCTCTCTCTCTCTCTCTCTCTCTCTGATGATTATTTATTATCAGAATAATTAATAAAAATGAATATTGGGGGAACGACGAAGCAGTAGTTTAAGTCAAACCGAAACACTGTTTGATGTAGGTATTATTCATCCTTGACAGAAGGCCATAGCTCGCGAATCGTGTCGCGCATTTAGCCGCGAAATGTGCCGTACGATAATCAGCGCACGATAACATCGATCGCCGTAATGGACAAACAGACGCCAGAATCCGACGGCCGTGCCGTACTGGTCGTAATTACGTAGGCATAATCGTCGAACGTTTGCGAACGATGCGGACGAGTTGCGGAACGTTCGGCCCACGCCGCCAGGTCGCCCACGGTCATTTCGGAGGTGTACGATGATGACGTGCGTCTGTTGAAGAAAATGGCTGAGAACGCGGGATTCCCCGGGGAGGAATTTTTTTTTTATTATCGCATGCTTTATTTGCGCCGCCGCGATCAGCCGTGTCGCCTCGCGTTCACTTCAACGACCACCGCGCGCGATCGCGCTTACGTGGATTTTACTACGGTGGCCGCCGAAGTGTTGGGGCTCTTATCAGCGCCGTTCGTCCCACGCATTCAAGTTCGCGCTGACGACAAATATAGGTACTTTCCATTTGGTGGCACGAGAGTCAACACAAATGTCATTCTGTTTTTATTATTCATTGAATGCTAAGAAAGATAGAATAATGGTTGTGTTGACTTGTGTCATTAAGTAGAAAGCGCCTTGTATTTATTTTACAGTATTTTATCAAGTGGCGAGAGTTAAAGTGCCTTTCAACCTGTCTTTCTCAGTTATACACACATTTGTTCTTTCACTCTTGTGCTTTTACTCTTCATCAATTTTGCTTGATCGTATATTTTTGAGCCTTTAAATTCTTACTTTTTCTCATCTCGCAGTTTTAATACTTTTTTAATCTCAATTCTTTCTATCAAAGT
The DNA here is from genome assembly GCF_001594065.2 of Cyphomyrmex costatus. Lineage (NCBI taxonomy): Eukaryota > Metazoa > Arthropoda > Insecta > Hymenoptera > Formicidae > Cyphomyrmex > Cyphomyrmex costatus. The sequence goes on from NW_017277774.1 coordinate 4,388,551, forward strand.
AGGAGATCTTTTAGGGTTGGTTTTTCATTATCCAGTTAACTTGTACTTTAGCCTTAACCTCATTTAATGATAATGTAAAAATTGTGTTTTTCTAGTTAATCATTGAGCTAATGGTTTTCTAGTGATAATTTAAAAGTTATCATAAAATCGTCAGTTTAGTAATTAATTACGGCTAAAAAAAATATAATTTTTGCATTGCCTTCAGCTTAAGTCTAATCACAAGTTAATTAGAAAATGAAAAACTGAGCTTTTTTTATATTGGCTTGGCTTTTTATTTTCTTATTAACTTGTAGTGTAGATTTAATCTCGTTAACTTGATGTAAAAATTATATTTTTCTAGCTGTGGTCAATCACTCAACTGATGATTTTGTAATGGTATAAACTTTAAAAACTGCTCACTATAAAACCAGTTTAATACAATAATTAACCATAGCTAGAAAAATACCATTTTTACTATTATCAGTAGGTTAAATTTAATCCCAAGTTAAGTACACTCTCTATTAAATTCATTATGTTAAATTATACTTAATTTATTTTTAATTATTTCTATCGCCCTTGCTTCTACACAAATGTCGTTAATTTAATAAAAAACATGGAATTAAATTTTTAATTAAAAAATGCATTAATTTTATCTGAAAATTAGCTTATTGTTTACTAATTGTAAGTGCATGCGTTAATATGGATTTCAAAACTAACTACAGAAATGGATTGATTTATTACAATTTGACATATATGTAAGTTAAAAATAACAAAATTCATTTAATTTAAGGGATTGGGTTAGCAGTGTTCCTTTGACATTTAACAATATAGAAAATCAGGCTTTAATTAATGTTTAATTTCTCAACGAGGTATACATATAGGATGAGGGCCTCAAATCCGAGATTGGATTCGATCCCACAAATTACTACTAATCGTTCATATTGACATCAAGTATCATCGTTGAGGATGAATATCTTTCGAGGATCGTGGGCGCGATTTTCTCCGCCTGAATTACCTTATCGTCGCGACGATGCAAAGGTTTATCGCACGGTGGGTATCTCGACGATTGGCTTCTGGCGCGGATAGATCGGGGTACGCATGAACGCGAATATTTTTCATAGAAATACTTGTCCGCAAATATCTCACACGTGGCGCCGATCAACGATCGGCAGCATCAGGACGTGTTTAAAGTCACTCCGCTATCATCGACACCTCTTCACCGTCGAGCACGCGTTTCTTCGAACTTATAGGTTCTCTCTCTCGTATGTAACTTTTATACTTATATTTAACCCCGTTCGATATAGCAACTTGAGCGCGTGGAAGGACGCGGATCGTTCGCGTGAAGTGGAACACCTTCCTCTTTGAAGGAGGAAGGTTCGTACCCGCGTACAAAGGCGGGTACAAAAAAGTTCGTGCGGTTTTTACCGAGTCTCGAAAAAGTTGTGCCTGAAGGCTTAATCATAGAGTCGCTTTGAGTCGGGGGGGTGACTTCCTTTTTTTAATTACATTTTTAACAAATCCTGAATCTTTGCATACGACCGGACGACATTGGAAAACGTTTATCACGCGACACGCCATTTGCTTGCTTCGCATAAATACTTACTGTTATTATCGTCGTGATATCGGCTAAGTAATCAAAGTCAGACGTCAGTATTTATTTCGCACATAGAAAAGATACTTTGGCTGAAGTATCTAAATTCAGCTAGATAAATCTGAAAATAATTTGGTTAGACCATTGAAATAATTCTGTAGACTCAATAACAATCACAAGCAATACGCTACAAAAGTTTTGAAATTCTAGGGATTAGTTTAAATTCTAAAAATTTAGCTATGACACAGATCTGAAAGTTTTGTAGGAAACTCAAACATGGAATAAGCAACGCTACCAAAAATTTCGGTATTCCAGGAATAAATTTGAGATCTAAAAATTTAACTATAGATACAGACCTGAAAATTATTTTGTTAAATCGTGAAAATAATTATGTAGGGCACTCGAACTAGTTGCTAGAATGTCAAAATGTTCATGTTTTTGCAGCATTATTCATCGTGCTCGAGATTCCAATTATTCTGACAAAATTATTTTCAGTCCAACCAAATTATTTTCGGATCTATATCTGGCTAAATTTTTAGATATTTCCGCCAAATCCGCACGTAACAGGCATTCGGATGTAACAATTGCGAATCAGTAGGATATCAATAGGACACGTAAAAGGAGGTAATAACACGCACGAATATAGGACGGTAAATTTACTATATTGTACACCTCGTAATGCCCATCGCTAATATTTCTGAATTATGCGTGTTACGCGCCTCTCGAACGTACATGTAGCCATTTCCAATTTGTATTCTCACAAAACATTCGTATTTGCAAACATCGGTTGAATATTCTGTATTATCGATTCTGAATACGTTTAGCAATTCTCTATGTCGCTCTCTCCTTTGATATTTTTGCGCATAAGCAAAAATTGATTTTTTGTAACAACACATATTTATCAATTAATGGTGGTCACATCCAGTTATTAGCGGCGAGCGTAAAGACCGTCTTGAAAGCTAATACCGAACACGAAGTTTCGAATTCGTTCGACCCTGAATTAGTTAGCGCCGTCCGCAATCGTACGATATACTGTTGCATAAGCTGCGGCATTTAATCCTATGGCCCCGAGCTGCTCGTACGACCGAGCGAAATGCAGTTTGCAATGAACATACTGGATTATTACACGAGAAACGTCCGAAAAACTATAGAATGTTCACTCGATAAATGAATAATTTACTATGCAGTTTGTGTAACGGTAAAACATATCTCCTATACAATTGTTTTTTTTCCCCCTTTACAATTGCATTAATGCAGCATAATTGGTTTGCGAAATTCCACTTCAATTATGAGAGCTTCGTGTTACGGTAATTTTAACAATTGGAGCATTCGAATAATGTTTGTATCACTTGCATTATTATTATAGAAATATAGAAACAACTCGTTATATGAATTCGATATTTCGAGCGAATGTATTAGCATGATCGAGATTAAATGTCAGTGTCCATAAAGTTCAAATGCTTCAAGTACTCTATATATTTCAATCATATTAAATTATTTAAAGTGCTACTAAATTAATTTTTTTAATCTAGTTTTTAAAAGCTTGCAATAACTTTAAATTCGAGTATTATCACAGTCCTAGTTTTCTTTTGCAGTTTTTCACACAACTAACATAACATTTCAGTGACCTTCGTGGAACATGCTATGTGTAAATGTTACGTCGTTAGATTAGCCAGGCAATATTTAGACTAGCGTGTATTTTAGATAAACATTTTATCGTTAAAGTTATAGTTAATGTTTACTACTTTCGATCTACACTTTTGTGTACATATACATGCATTCTCAGTTTACATGCAATAAGAGAAAAAAAATGATAGTAATTATTAAAATTTAACAGAAAAAATTTTAATGAATATTTGTTTATAGTATTAACTAATATTTACTAAATATAAACGTATATTTATTTATTTGGTACAAGAATAACTATTAATTTGAGTTAAGTGTCATTGTTCACTGACAATGAGTAATATTTATTTATTGTGAGTAAATATTAGTTTAAACAAATAATACTAAATACAATTATCACAAATATACTATATACAAGATTTAAACAAAGGTTTATTAAAATTTTGTAAATATTTTTCAGTGTACAGTATACATTATATATTTTTCGATAGAACTGTAAATATAACTATTATTTCTAATACTATAGTACAATAATATATTATGGCTATAAAAATAGAGCATAATTTGTTAATAATTGTTGCTTCTAATTATAATTATTTTACTATGCAATTATATTTATAAACATCAAATTTTTTCTCAGTATGCGATGAAAAAGAGCATTAAAACAATGATAATTACAACACGTATCAGTGCAATAGAAGAAAAAGTCACATCTCAAAATGATCTATTTTAAGAACCCTTTCCAAAATTCTGTTTTGTTATTTCTTTCATATGCGCTTCACCTCTTCTGAAGAGTTAGTAAGGAATTCTTAATGTGTGCGTCACTTTATCAACGATTGACGGTGGCTTCTACAACAACATCGGAAATCGATGCAATGCGTTTACGTAGGCACATATTTGGTTTGATCGATATGATGGATGTCAGCGAGTAATTAGATGGAAATTCGCGATTCCAATTCATCACGGCGTCATTATTCGTATTGGTTCGGTCGCGTTGTGCGTCCGTGTGTGTCATTGTTATTCGTATTTGTCTATGAGTCCTGTAGTCACTTTCTACGAAATATTTTATTTATGCTTATGACATAGTTTTGTCGCGTGCGCGTCGCTTTGACCATCGCGTTGTCGGTGTTAATCGATTTGACTGTGCATGTCGCCTATATGCGAGCTTGCTTTCACAACCTCAGTGGGATTTGTCTCGACAGGCTTTATTTATTTGCCTCGGTTTAGTTTCAACAGAATACTGTACTCTCATGCTATTTATTTTCATATTTTGAAACATCATGTATACATGTAAATCATTTTTAACTGCAAAAAGAATGAAGATTTTATTTCATATACATAATTATTCTTTAATTTTATATTATGAAAAAATTTAGTTGAATATGAAAGCACTTCACGCAAACTTTAGCAGCTCTGAGCAATATTTTTATTATTCGCTCATTATTTTGTAAGCTTGGCTGTTAAGACAGTGAGATAAAATTTTACGCAATATTTCTATCATTTATGATATTTTAAAACCAATCGTAAAATAATATTTTCTTTATTTTTGGGTTAAATAGAATGAGACGAAGAGAGTGAGAAAAAAAGATAATTTTACATAAATGTTATATCTTCAATATTTTCTGACTTTCTGCTTGATTTTTCATTTTGTATATTTTCTGACTTTTCATGCTATTTAATATTTTGTTATAATAATTAACAATGCGATACGAACTTAGACCGATGAGAATAAATCTAAATGAGAGAAATTCTGTATCGGTCGAAGCAGATTTTAGCTTCAATATATCTGGCTAAAGTAATATTTTTCACAATAACTTATTCACAGATTTCTATTAACAAATGACAATTGAAATTCTTGTAAAAGGTGCTTATTTTTATTGACATAAAAAGATTATTAAATTACTTATGCAATTTAGTAAATGACATTATATTATAATTCTGATTTTGCTCATAAATTGCGTTTCAAGAGATTTCGGCGCGCGATATGTAGAATCAGAATGTATATAAATTTACATAAGAAATATGTGTTTAAACACTAATGCATTTAAGCTTTTCGATCGAATATAGGATTTCTCTCATTTAATTAGATTTTGTTATTATGGAGAAAGAGATTTATCAAAATAATTACGCGAAACACTCCAGTTACTAGAATGTCAACATTTTGTAGCATTGTATATCATGTTATATAATTATTTCGATAATTTGATAAAATTATATTCAGAGATCTGTATTTAAGTTAAACTTTTAGATACTTTAGCAAGATCGTTTTTTCCGTGCAGTTCTTTTCGTTTATATTTTTATCGTGGCTTGACACAATTTTTACATCATAATTCTATCAAGCTCGTGTCTCCTTTTTCGATTCTTTAAATTAATCACAAGTGTGCAGCGAGAACGATAACAAACAAACCATATATATAGGTCGGTGTGTTTGTTCATCGTCCATTTCTTGAATCACTTAACATCGAAGCGATATGTTATATCCGCGACCGGCACTGATATTAATCGTTTCACATTCGCGTACCCTGCCGTAATCTTCCGCGGTAATGGATTGCGCAGTTGTCGTGGCGAAAGCAGTCCCCCTCGTCCGAATAAGCGATATCCGCGATTTCACGTACCGCCGATAGTCCGTCGCTAATTGATCGGACAAAAGCGTGATTTTGCAATTTCCATATAAATGGAAATGTAGATTTCCGACATATTGCAAGTGAGCGTAGATTCACTATCGTCATGCCTATCGTCATCGCCGGTAGGTATCCTATACGCGTGTGCTGTACCGCGAGGCGTGATCTATATGTTTATCGATCACAGATTCCATTCATGCGTGCAACGTGATCGACGTACGTGCATTTACGTTCGCGCACCGGCCGACGGCGAATTGTCCAATGGGCGTAAATGATCGAAATGTAAATAGCGCTAAATTTCTAAAATCTTATTTTGCAGAGAAATGAAAAAGCGAGCAAGTGCACCGAGTGGATAGGAGAAAAAAAAAAATAGCGATATTTTATTCGTAAATAAACAACGGAATAACGTAATTTCACGGCTTAACGTAAAATATAACTGTGAAATTAGTACAAGCTGATACGATCTTATCTCTTTTACGTGATAATACATGTAAAGGCGCTTTGATAACATAAATTTCACGTGTCCGTTTCAATATTCATTTCTTTATGTATGCGTTATTACGTTTACCCGTAGAATTTTATTTTAAATAATATAAGAAAAATAGAATATATAAACGTATTTAATATATACATATTCATAGGTCAATGTACCACGTATAATAAAAAAAACGCGTAACGATATAATATAATATTTTAATAATCGTCATTTGTATTAAATTCCTAACAAAATGTTTGACATAATAAAATAATACTTTAATAAATATCACGATATATTAAATTCTTAACAAAATATTTAAAGCTGTGAATTTACGATTGCGTACGAAGGTGAACCTGGTTATTAATACACATTTATACTGAGAACTTTATCAGTTGAATGACGATTTTATCAGAGCTTTGATCGTGAATACGCGACAAAATATGCACAATATCGTTAACCGTATTTTCTCTCTTGCAACAAAACGCAATAGAAAAGCGTTAATTGACGTACCGACGACGAATAACGTCAATCCAAACAATCGTCAAACGCATACGCTGCGCATAATATCGTTTTGTATAATGGCTGTGTCTGACCACTGTATCATTAAGTTCTATATACACCGATTTGATTCGCGCAATTTGACCGGCACTCACGGTAATCGCGATTTTGCAGCATTATGAATACTTTACGTAATGGAGCATTAATGGGGTGAATCTTTAAACTGGCGGAATGATTATTAATCGATTCGATGACGGGCTGCACTTATTTGTCTCCCGTAGCGCGGTACGATCGACGAGCGCAATCGACAGACGTTGACGCAGGCTGAAATCTCGATGGGATGGAACGAACGAGGTTTATAGACATCGCGTAGTCACCGATTATACGTCACGAAATAATGCGCATTTCTTCGGGGAAAAACGTGTTTTTGGCATTTAACGACATGTTTTCATCCATATACTTATAAAGTTATTCACTTCCTTAGTTGAAAAGTGACACAGGTTAAAAAACATGATTCTCAAATTATTATCATGAATGAGTTAGATAAACATTACTTATCAGTTAAAAAGTGAACAAACTTAACTTTATAAAAAAATCATCAAAACATCATAATTAAAAAAATATTCTACAAATTTAGTTAAAAAATTCTACAAAATTATTACAACTCAAGGATTGATGATTTTTTAAGACGAGAGTCTATTTTTCAAATCTTACAGTTTTTTTCTTGAATAAAATTTGTTATGATTCATTATTTTTTTTGTCTCAAATTATGACATCGGTTTTAGCGTCATTTATAATGGCTTTTTCATCCTATAAATTAATGGGCTTCCTACAATAAATCATTACCTAAGTTTTAAGCTATAAGAAATTGACGAATCGCAATCAAATGTGAAGAGAATAATTGATTACAATTGTTCAGTTTCTTATACCTTTTAAGATTTAAAGCTTAAGTCAGGGCTTATTGTAGAAAGTTTATAAAATTTTAAAACAAAAATGACAAAGGACATTTGATCATGTTAACTTACCATATTATTTGATTAGTTACTAATTTTTGACGAAGAACGTATTGAGTCAAACATATTATATTTAACATCGCAAATTTATCGCGAGTCTAAGGTAAACCTTTTTTTTTTTTTTTTTCAATTTTCACCTTTTCGTCGCCTTGCGTGCAATCGAAGAATGCGTGCAGATATTGTATGACGTCAAAGCTACATATTTACGTATTTGTAGACAGGATACACGGTTTGCCTCTTTTCAATGCGAATCAAGGCGTGACCTTGCGTGTTGTACGGCCGTTGATTGTGTCTCCCTTTGGATCTGTCGTCGCGATAGCTTCGGTTATCGAAATATTAACAACGCGTAGCCCGGCGCTCTTCGGAAATGTTTGGAGAACTTGCTACGTGCTGTCAGTATCAGCGTACGAGCAAACAATGAAGAGCGAGACGCCTAACGAGTCTGTAAATTAAATTTTCCTTCTCGTTCTCTCGTTTTGCGATGCACCCATACGTTCGTTGACATAAAAGTTCTAACAGAAAATTCATCCATGTTACGCTGTATCCCTACGATCGATTCGAAAAAGTCGTCGTACTGACACGTACGTTAATTATTAATTAAATTATTGGCGTCAGAGGGAAGAAAACGGTTTTCGTTTGTATTATCGCCCGCGTAATTTCTATCGTCGTTTAGACAAGCAGCTGATAAGCACAACTCTAAAGTACAAATTAGAGCGTTTAAATGCGAGGGCATACAGCGCCGGCTAATTAGATGTAGTCTAGAAGAGCGAAATGCGCAGCATATGCATGAAGTAGCATGACTGGTGTTGGGAACGACAATGACATAACTGCGTCTTAACTTGATAAATTAATTGCGGTTGCGGTAACAGGTTGCATGGCGGACACCGTGGCTGTACTCGCGCGCGCATATGTCTATACAAGCATTAAGCTATTATCAAATCATATGCGTCTCGTAAGCATAGTTTGGCAATAAGCCTTGTTTGCCGAGACAATACTGCCGAGATGTCAGCGCTCCACGCTACGGTTCTGTATGTAAAGTTAATGCTAACGCTGTCGCTTGCTTTTCTGGCATAATGGCGGCGGACAATGCAATGCCACGACAAAATAGCCAAGTTAATGGAATGAGTCGCGTATGAATAATGACGCAAAGTTAAAAATTATTGTTCTTCTACCGTTGTTTTCCAAGCGGCGTATTTCCTCGTGACGTACTGCCTTTGGAAAAGACATCGTTATGAGCGTGCACTTTTGGCCGCCACCACACCGTGTGGCTAAAAATTTTAATTCACGGAGCGGACGAAGCGGACTTTCCATCCTCTCTGAGGAGTGATAAAGAATTATTGAACGTGTTTTTCACCGGAACAAAGACGCGCACAGAGCCGTTTGCGAAAAGACTGCAACACAATGTGATTAATGAAAGGGATTATTCCATCCATTAATTTTCATCCCGCACGCGTATTTGTAGAAGCCGTCGGTTCAACGGTTGTGTTGTGTTCGTCGTAACGCGAATCATTAATTACGATTTAACGATAACCGGTCGTATATTTCATATACGGCGACGAAGTATCGATAACCAGCGCTCTTATATCGGTGTCTATCTCCCTAGAGGCGCGAGCGGTCGCATCGAGTGATAAGCGAAATTGTTATCGATATGACGGATTTAATCGCGATAATCTCGCGGGACCAGCGTGTCTTATCTTCGATATATGAGAAGAACAGTTTTGTCAAAGCGTTAAAAAATTTAAGCGAAGAACTGAAAATACAGATCTGAAAATAATTTGGTTGGACCATTAAAATAATTATGTAGGACGCTCAAGCTGGTTGTTAGAATTTAAAACTTTTTGCAGCATTATATTATACATCTCATGCTTTCTACATAATTATTTTGAGGATCCAACAAAATATACGTCATCAGAAATGTTCTTTTCGTCTACAACCGATTGGTATTCTCGACTCACTGTTGCCTGGATGCATCATTTTTTTTATTAAACTTTGCATGTTTGCATGCATTCTTGCCTGTACTTACTTATTTTCAGTAAAACACGTTTGCATTAATCCATAATGAATGACAGTTTATGCAAATTAGATGAAGGAGGAGCCTCTAATTGTCTACACGAATGAATGAGTTGCATTGTGTTAATATAATGCCTGACGTTTTGTAAAAACCAATAGTCAATTAATTGAAAAATAATCCTTTTAAAAGAAATAATCGCTTTCCATTAATTGGCAGTTGGTTCTTACAAAAGTATAATGAGTTCTTACAATTAGTGAGTCACCGTGTAGCCAATTAGACGTGCTCTTTACTGTTATTAATCATACAAGAATCACTGATATCGATTCCGATCATCGTCGTATCAGCCCTTATACGATTAATGGTCCAAGTTATCTGACAGCGATTGATTAAATCTCATTGTTTCTATTCCATCATTTGTAAAACATGTCATTAATGTCACATTACAGGTTTGTATTTTTAAAAAATACAATTGAGAGAACGGATGGCCGCAGATAGGAGTACCTTGAGGGAAGAGAGAGGGTTCCTTATTCTCGATAATTTCCGAACAAGATTCGCTGGTTATATCGGTATATCCTAATATCGGTATTGCTTGCTTAAGGAAGCAGGAAAACTCCGACAAACAGGAGAGATAACGGGATGTAAATCATTGCCTCTCGTTATCGAGACCGAAAGGGACGGCGATAGTTAGTAGCGGAGAAATGAAGGGACCATTGAACGTTCAACCTTTGCTTTTCATGCGGGATGGAAGAGATCTATTGGCATTACGCGAAACGAGATATCCAATAACTTCGTTTTTCACAATTAACGAAGCGCGCGTATCAAAGGATGGCCGGTGATGCGTAAGCTTCACCGATGACGATACTCGCGCGCCAATGTTCAATAACGTGCCATTACTCGAGAACTCGATCCTGTTGTTTCAATGCTCGAAACGCCGCAGCGCCGCGGCGCGCCGTCGCGTATATTCGCTAGTAGAGTCTCAGAATCATACTGTATATGCCGCAAAACGCGCTAACGCATCATTGTTTTATAACGGAATTAAAATTGACGATAACGTTTATCGACGCTTTTGCCACGTAGATACGTACCATACCTATAACATAACACACAATATATAATTCTCTTCTCAAACTTTTTTTCAGGTTCTATATATTTATTGTTCTGTATTGTAAAATGTATCTTTTATTTTATATGTAATAAATTGTGTGAAAAAAAACAAATAAATAATTATATATTATTTTTTTTTATTTATATAAATCGATACAGTAACTCAAAACATTTATGAAATTTAATTATTTTCTTTTGGCATCTTCGATGGTCTGGATTTCCAAAAACTTATAAGATTGGAAAAGAAAATACTATACGAGCTAATATATACATTTACCTGCGGAGAGCATGTTCGCAATATTCGAAGAAATAGCTATTTATATACTTTATGGCGGAAAAGGACAAGTATTTCTTATATTCTGTGTAAATCCCTTTGCCTAAGGGTTCCACCTCGAAAATATGTGTATCGGAGTTTAAAGGATTTGGCAGAAGAATTGCGAGCAATGCCACAGTGCAACGGCAAAAGCTTCTGGCGCGGGTCCATCTGCATTTATCGTGCACTTTTCGCCATTTAAGGTCAACGACTGGAGAGTCCATGCAGGTGTATCCGCAACGGTGCATCGGTCGTATATTGTGGTTTAGTTCGAAAACTCGATGGGAAGCAATTTTTCGAAGCACTTCAGGTTCGAGCTTAATAGACATTTTAGAGCGTACAGAGCCGCCGCCTCTGAAACCTCGAGATCATCGACCCCTTTCGCAAGAATTTCAAATTATCGTTTATTGTGAATATAACGGTATATTCTGCGAAACAAAGATGGCTCGAATATGTAGCATAGAATAGATTCTATGCTATTGGATATCGCCGAGCTCTTATTAGAAAAGTTGCGTTCAATGTCGTTGCAACGTTGGTGGAGAAGCGTTTGGCGCGCTTCCAGGTGAACTCTACGGAAACTTTCCCTCGCTCGTACGTTTGCACGAAAATTTCAAGGGTTCCTTGTCAAGTCATAACCTTTAAAAAATTGCTCCTTTCACATCATTTAACTAATCTAATTGTATATTATACATTGCATTTTTAAGGGGAGGCGCGAATAGAGTTATTTATAGAGAGATTGACTAATAAGTGGAGAAATTACTTCTTCGGCAGTCGTGAAATCAATATAGGAAGAGGCAAGAAGTTCGTTTTTCCGCTGTTGCGTTTTCTGAATCGGTCAGGACAGACCATCGCATCGTGTAAGCTTTTTGCAAACTGTTCTTGCTGCGATCCTGTGGGGCTTTCGTACGGTTCACGTGGTGCAGAAATGGGGATCAAAGTCGATGGCACGAAGCCTCGAGTGATCATTATTTATACCCGAAGAGATGCCATGAAAAGACGAGTGTGTCCGAGCATAAAATAGGGCACGTGACTTGGCAAATGCTTCTAATGATACCACAAGATCAAACAAAGTACTCTGAAAGATTACACAAAAAGACTTGATGCTTAATTAAACCACAATTCTTCGAATTAATAATGATTGTAATATAAAGATATCTTTAAATTCTAAAGAGCAAAAAGGAATTATTTTCATTTTTTTGGGGAATACTTATTCCTGAATATAATTAGTTAAATAACTTACTCGTTTAATCACGTCATATATTTCATGATGATATAAAGTTTTTTTCATTAAAAAATTATAAAAATTATGCGTAATCCCCGACAAAATATTCTCAAGGCTTCTGTGGAAATTTCTGTGACATTTACGGTGCCCTTTTCTCGTGTATATAATGTACGTTAACTTTGAGAAGCTCTCTAACGGAAGCTTCTGACAAAGAAACTTGAAGAAGACTATTTACTTAAGGGTTTGTGAGGTCGCTAAATTCGATTCTAACCACAGAATTATAAAATTTGAATTTTAAAAAATAATCTGATTATCGAGAAATTTTTAAGAGGTTCTTGGTATCACTTGTGAGTTTAAGTACAGTCTGAAAGTACTCAAATTTCAAATGGATAGTAATCTTCAATGAAGGAAGTACCAATGAACTTATAATTATACATTTGGAAATCAGTTTGAAAATCAATTCTAACTGTTGTAGCATAAGTGAGCTTCGAATAAAGCGAAACTGGAAATTCGATGTTACTTTGCAATTAAAAATTCTCTGAAATCGAGTTTTGCGATCAAATAAAATTATTTTTTTTAATTCTGTTCGCCTTATTGGATTAAAAATTTTTTATTTTTGACCTCAGATTTGAATAAAGTATTATCAGATTACCCCACAGGTTAAATTTCATGAAAATCAAATGAGCAGTTTATAAAATAAAAAAGAATGATCCCAAACAGGGCCGTTCATCCACAAAGGATAAATATTTAGACTCGATTACGAAAAGTGTACGTAAAGTGATGAAATAAAAAATTATTACATTCTGCGCGATTTACGCACAAGTACAATAAAAGAGTCCATACAAGAATGTCGATGGAAACTGTGATAAAGGTATATGCGCTCTCCTCAGACTTCTCTTTGTATATTGGTGTAATTTCTTGTCTGGTTTAAATTGAAGGTATTAATAATACGACGATATGAAAGACGGTGTGCAAAAGTTGTGAGCGAGGATGTTGTAGAAGTGAATTGCAAGCGTCGTTGCAAATGGTGGAAACACCATTTAGTTCTCTTGCAAACTATTTATTGTCAGTAATATACGTTACAAGCCATTGCTGGATTATAGAAAATAATTGCAGGCAGATAGGAGATATTTTTCTAGAAATCTGTATCCGTTGTGCTGTGCAAACTTATCTCAAATCCTTCAACTAGTATTTATTCTTATTGAAATATCCGATTTGTGTCCACGTTGCGTTATGAAAGATTAAACAGTGTGTTAATATTTGTATAAAATAATAATTAATAAAACGAACGTTTCGCGCATCAATATATCGCTGACATATCGTATCTCGAATATTAAACCATCGTGATGTCATATACGTGGACAATAATTTATTCAGATCACATGCACCGACCTTCCATGAGAATTCGACATATCCGGGCGTATTCAATTAATCATTTTACGGAATTTATGTAAAATGATATCCCTGCGAAAATATTTATTTGGCGTATTCGCACCGTTATGTGCTCTCTGATGGATTACACGGTACGGTGTTAAAACCTCGCCGAGTGAAGATTCCGGGCTCCGATAAATTATAGCCCTTTGTGCGAGTTATCCAGGAACTACTGTTCGGAAATAGCGCCCTCGTGAATTATAACGGACACCGTACGTCAATACTTTAAACGACAGATAATTTACTTCTTTCGTGGTTTTGATTACGGAGTGGGGAAGGAGTTATAGGGGACACCTTCCCTAGTGTCGTCCCATTTTTACGCCTTTCCAATTTCCGGAATCGACAGATCGTAACTTTCCCGCCGTGTACTAGGTACAAAATTGCTGTCCAATGATGAAACGGTCGTCAGACGACAATGCATTCCATCCTCCGAAATCATCGAAATTTTAGAGATAATACATCAGAGAGCGTAAAATGAAATAACGTAACTTATATTATCCCATAATTCGAAAGCAAGAGATACGTGTGTGTGTGTATATTCGTGACATATATTCGTTTCTCCATCTATGAATCATAAGGTACTATCGGTTGCCCTAGTTTCAAGATGTCGATATTACAACAACGTAGCAATAAAGTATAACCGGACGTTTTAAATCATCTTTCGTCTCTCAGGAAAAGATTAAATAAACGTCTCGCAATACTCGTTCGGCCAGATACAGCGTCTTGACGTAGTCCATTGAGGATCCGTGTAATCGCTTTCCGAGTGCGGCGGAAGCTCGACTTTCGACGTCGCGCGGAAACGGTTTGACGATACGCGGAGTACTTCCGCCGTATACACCGCACTCGAATTTACGATGTAAGGAGATTTCGATGTCGCGCGCATAGCGCCCGACTGATATATGCGATGCACCGGCTGTCGGCCGGATAATATTTCGCGAAGAGGGAGGAGACACGAGAGAAAAAGCAGCGTGGGCAAATATTCTGGTCACGGTATGCGTACGTATAGAGTACGGCGAGACACGAGATTATTGGCATTGCTGTCGATCGACCTGTACACACACACGAGGTGCAAGGTTACGTTTGCCTAAAAAAGCGAGCCGCATGTCAGAGACGTATCTCTCTCACGTCGGGAAATACGTTTCTCTCTCGCATGATTCGTGGGTTGAAAGTCCGAGGGTGTGGAGGCGGCCGGGATTTAATTCCGAAGACCGATGAGGAATGGCGCCATGCGGAGGAAGGTAAAGCTCTCTGCCGCGCGCCAAATTCCGATACGAAGACGCGGATCCTTTCAAGTCGCATCCCTTCTAAATAAGCCTTTTGCATCGGCACGAATTCTGGGATCGCGAGCGCGCAAGTAAGCGTGAATAAGCGTGCTTGTTCTCGAAGTAATTATTGTTTAGCCTATAGATACGCTATTCGCTCTCTTCGTCATTTACGGACTTTCTAGACGATTGCTTATCCCTTTGTCAGTTAAATATGTATCTAAGAAAAATACGTTATTAAATTTTTTTGTGCGTAACAAACCATATCGATTCTAACTCTTTCACGGAAAATTTTTTATGAAATTACTTTTGTGAAATATTTTTCATTTAATCCGGGAATAGTTATTTAATTTTTTACAGTCATCTGGATTTTATACCTCAATTAAAATCAATAGAGGTCTGTTTGTGCGTTGCTTGCGGCACTTTTGGTATTTATAATAACATCTTCGCTTTTTCTCTCTTCAATATTCGAATATACATTTATCTCATTTTAAGCGCACTTTTTGAGCATTTTTAAAAAAATTAAAATGCTTTTTTTATTTCAATTTTTCGATGGAAAATTGCATATTTAAAAATTCGTAAAGAATAATTAATAAAGAAAAATCAATAAAGAAGAAAGAATATATATTAAATAACATGTATACAAAACAATATTTTCCAATTCACATTTTTTTTGCAACTGAGATATAAAATATCTCAGGTAACTATATCCGGGATAAAAAATTACAGGTATAAATAATAAATATAACTTTAAATATAAAAATTATAGATTATTTTCTATTTTATCATCGCGATACTGATGATCGCTTGAGAGAAATCAAAACGTGTATATAAATTTACGATTGTTATGTGTAATGAAGTTGGATAGACTTTTCGCGAAAAAGATTCTGCTGCGTGGGTTTATTAAATGCTCTTCGCATTATTGCTTAATTTTAATTCGTAAAGCCCTTGTATCATCTATGTTTATAAATTATTTTCTTATTTACAAAAAATATTAAATATCTTAAGGAAAAAAATAGAATCTAGAAAAATATAATCATTTTATAAAACAAAAATATTTTCAATGCTCTCTCCTCAAATATTCTTAGATGATTTATATATGTAGATACTTTATGTGGCATTTAATTTGATACTCGTTCATACACGATAAAGTTCTTGCTTAATTAAACATTCTGCAACGCTTCCTCGAAATTTGACCAGCTAATGGCGTACGCTAATTAAATACCCCATGCACGAATAATCGGGCATTAACCGAAATGCGCTTACAGGAACGATGTGATATGACTGAAAAGTGAATTTTGCATGTGGAATGCGGCTGCGGGTACGAGTCTAGTTAGACACGAATAGCGGAGGAAATGTTACATGCTTCGTGTGTACACATTAAACCCTACAGCGGCCGATCGATCGTGAAAGGCACACACGGAACGGAACTGACCGTTGATGTCAGCCGAATGACAAGACGCGCATTTCGCTCATGCTCGTTGTAAAGGGGTCCGTGGACGGTCGGGTCCTTTGAGTTGCGGAAATTCCAATTTCACGTTGCGTCGTCGAATCACGACATCGCGAACACCACTCGGAGTATCGAAAAACAGAAACATTTCATTCCCCGTGATTGTGCGCAAGACGTATATACGGTCGCGTCGTCTCGCCGAAGATGTATTTGTCGACGTAGAAGATCTCGTCGTGAACACACGATCGTTTCGTTTCGAGAATGTAGCGTGTGAGCTTTCCGAGCAACGTTGTCCGTTCATGCGCGCGACACATGCCACAGTTGTCTACCGCGGTATAGGCAAAGTTGCACCGCGACGGGAAAAAGTTCGACACTCCCTGTATAGAGTCGCGATAGCTGCAGACAAACGTGAGACACAAATGCGGCTTTCAGCGTCTCACGTTACGCGGCACATCCTTCCTTCAGACGCGACCGTCGGAGAACGAGGCGAAAAATCATATACACGATCACCACGTTTCCTCGCGGTCATTGACTCGGCCGATAGGGAGGAGATGCAGCTTCCCTGAAAGTGGAACTCACATCGTCTAAATAAATAAGCTGTTTCCCGCGTGGTGCGGCCCGACTGAAAATTTTACGACGTGCACAACTTCATCTCAAAATTTCATTGGGATCGATTCGACGGCTCGACTCAATTGGAATTTGGGACACATGCATGTGGAACCGCAAATTGTCCATCGTGGGGCCGTGTATCTATCGTATATGGCCGCACAAAAGCACAGGTCGATACAAACGTAATGTAAAAGCCGCGAAGAAAGATAAACTGAAGAGAAATGAGATCAATTCAGCCTCATTATCTAACGAAAATGTTATTCTTTATTCGTCAAATGATAAAATTACAAACGTTTCGATTCATATCGAGTCATCTTCAGTGTTGTTATTTAATATTGTTATTTAGTAGCTGATGTGAACAATATCCGTTGGAAATAATGTTCTATTTTCTCTTCAATGTGTAGTAAAAGTTTATCGAAATTTATGTGTTTGCTGTAAATATTAATAATAGGATTTTGAGAAAACTTAATAAAAACTAGCCTTTTCCTGCGCGCGCTACGCGCACGATTCAGAATTATTGGAGATACACAAACAAATCTGGAAAAGACCAAACTGGTTTGTTAATCCCTCTAAAATTACAACGTAAGTTCTCTCTTTACTTAATTTTTTAAAAAATTTAAGCATTTATACATCCTTAAAATTTTTTTCCAGATTTGTCTACTTTATGAGATTATTATTTGTTTTTTCCTTTTTTTCCGTTAGTTTTGATTAACTGTCTTCATTTTAAATTATTGATTTTCGTATTTTTTAATTTTTTTATTTTTCCCCGCTTCATGAAACAGTCATGAAGATGATGATTTTCGTCTTCTTTTAATCTTATTCAGATGTTCTTCGTTTTTTTTTTGATATTTTTCATTCGTATTTTTTCGAAAAAATCATTAATTTAGTAAAATGAATTCTCAAGCAATCAATACGAATTCGAAAAATAATCACTTGGGGGATGTTACAATCTTTTTTTGTGTATAACTTTTTTTTGGAGGGTGGACAAATGAAAATAACGGGTGGACAAACGTGGACAAACAGTGGACAAACGAATGCAATAATTATTTTACCAATATTCGCATTTAGAGGTTCCAACTTCACAAAGCAGCTCTGTGAAGTTGGCACCCCTAAATGCGAATATTGGTAATATCATTATCACATTTGTTTGTCCACTGTTTGTCCACCCGTTATTTTCATTTGTCCACCCTCCAAAAAAAAGTTATGCATAAAAAAAAATTGTAACACCCCCAAGTGATTATTTTACATTATTACGAAAAATATAATAAAAATAGGGTGAACAAATGAAAATAATGGGTGGACAATCACGTGCGCGTTGTGGACAAACGATACCCGTACATAATTATGAAAAATTATCACTTGGGGATGTTACAATTTTTTTTTGGTATAACCTTTTTTTGCGGGGTGGACCAAAGAAAATAACGGGTGGACAAACGTGGACAAACAGTGGACAAACGAATGCAATAATGATATTACCAATATTCGCATTTAGGGGTGCCAACTTCACAGAACGCTACGCGCGCGATTCTTTTTTTTTTGAACGACCATATAATTTTCTCTTACAAAATTTACACCAAAGCATAATCGATTAAGCTTTAAATTATAATTACATTTCTTTGCGTCTTATGAAATAAATTCTAAATATAAATTAAAGTATACCTGTGTGAAAGAAGCGACTAATATAACAGTCATTGATAGACAGTCTTACAGCTCTATGATTCAAATAAAAATAATAAAATTAAAACCAATCAATATATTTTTATATTTAGTAAATATTTTTAAATATTTAGTTGGTACTGTTCAAACAAATGATTTATTAAAATTTAGTAAATTTTTTTCCATGATGAGACTAACGCGTTCGCTTTTTTAGCGCTATTCAGTGGAGGAGGTAGTGGCTGCACGCGTAGCGTTCTTGCAAGCGCCAGGTGCAGCTTTCCGGCAAAAAGCTCTCTGTGCATAATGCAAACTTCAACTGTGCCGAGAATTTCATTCGTCTATGCGCACGTGCACGATTTTATCTTTCGCGCTTTATATAAATACCGAGACTGTCGCACTTTTTGGAACGATTCTATATCGATCATCACTGTTTTTCATGACATTTGTGGAATAATTATGAGAAAGATTCGATAAATAAATAGTAATATTTAATGTGAAAAACGCACGCTTGACGTTAGAAAAACTAATTAAAGTGAAAGAAATGTATTTATGCTAAAAATAAAAGTGTAAAATATATACATATAAATAGATAAATTTTATTCTTTATATTATATATTAAGTTAAGCGTATCAATTAAGTCGCTCTCAATTAATATATTCTATGATTTATGAAAGAAATATTCTTTAAAAAATTGGCGTATATAGATTCATTAACAAAAATTTTGTTATATATATATATCTATTCTGAAGCAAATCTCTCTATATTCTGAAGAGAAACGACTTTAAATCAATTGTATTTATCAAAAGAATCGAATTCTTTATTTTAGTCAGTCCCAAAGTAAGACCGTGTCAGTAAAGCTCTAATTACGAAGAAGCTGCGCTAAAATGAATGTAGGTTGTCTAAAATGGCTTCGTAATTGCGCTGGTTCTAAATAAACAATATTGTGAAACAGAATTAATACTTGTATAACACGCTTCACATATAGAGATAAAACCTCTTTCGATGATCGTAAAAATCAATTTTTTTTTATCACTTTCATAATCGAGGTCATAACTCTGCCTTTACTTAAATGAATATCCGACAAACATAGACGCATAAGATCGAGAGATAGCCCTCGATTTCTAGCGATATCGTAATAGCGGTAACGTAACGAAGGGCGTGGTAGAGTCGTTCGCGCAAATAATGGAGAATTGATGGCCGCGTAAAAAAAGAATCAAAAAGTGGGGCATGCTTTTTATTTTAGAGGTAAACGATCATGGCCGTCGCGGTCAATTGTTCTATCGAGAGATCGAATAAAACTGCTAAAAAAAATCATTATGACTACAGATGACCGGTTAAATTCTGAACACGAGCGCTTTAACGTCGATTTATATTCCAGCACGCGCTTGTGTTATTGCTACTAATTTTGATTCGGTGTAAATATGTACTTTTAGAAAACAATAAAAATTCTGCATGCAAGCACTCCTGCTGATACATGAAATTTACACAACATTTGTTAGAGATGACACTTGCGTTACGAAAAGGTCTGATTGCGTGGAGTTTTGTATGCAGATTTCGCCCCTTTATGATTATTTATGTACATGTATTGGTTACGTGCTCTATATACTAAGCGGTTCAATATAAAGCATACCAGGGAGCGGCCGAGCCCTATTGATTTCGAGTGAAACTGGTCAATCAGACGAGACATTTCTTTGGCGCAAAAAGCAACCCTTTCGCTTTATAAAAATTGTTGGAGCGTAAAAATTTCTGCTGTTTATACGATAAAAAAAGTATAATATGCTTACGCTATATTATTAAAATTATAATATATTACGATATATTATTAACTGTACACTAAAAACTTTGTATAAATATATAGCGGCTATATTTTACTCTCGTACTTTTTATCTATTTTTTCTTTTCTCAGCTATCGACATTAAACGCTATGAATCTAACTGTTAAATTTTAGTATTTTAAACTGCTTTTAGCAATTTTCAATCTTATTTCATTTGGAAATTCGATGTTGCGAGCGCTTCGGCACTTGTAGTTCTGTGGTGCAAACCGCACCCTTTTCACTATTTTCTCTCAGATTCGACTTCATTTCTTCTTCGTTTTCCGGAAGTGAACGAAGTGGGGCGGTGGAAAATGCGTTACCGGTATAAATTCGATGAAGTGGGAAAGATAGAGAGAGAGAGAGAAAGGGATGGAGGCAGAGAGAGAGAGAGAGAGAGAGAGAGAGAGAGAGAGAGAGAGAGAGAGAGAAGCATGTCACGATCTGTACAACGTTATTTCGACCGCCAATGCGGAAAGCTGTTATAAAATCCATCCGCCTGTAGGGTCCTTCGCGCCATACCTTCGATTTTCCACAATGCTGTTATCGCCAATGGAAAATCGAGGCGTTCGTACTTGTGAATAAATCCAGACGATAGCAGGATAATTTCGGTAGATCGATATATGAACTTTGAAAGTGGTGCAAGTCCAAATTTAGAAATGTTATATTTCGAATCGCGTAATTCATCGGTTTCTTTGTACTTTAATAATTGAATATTGTTTCTCGCATATCTATATCACTCTTGGCACTCTGGCGGCTATTTACGTTACATTCACGATATCAATTGGAACATGTAATAGTAAAGTATTTTTTTCTCTTTGCGTTCGCTGTGTCTTGCTTCTCATGTTTCTTGCAATGTTTCACGTAAGTAAGAGTAAGTTATCGATAGAAGGCTCCCTAATCTGATTAAAAGTTAAGTATAGAGGAACAGTGTTACGAGCCAGGAAGACTGCACTCTCCCATGATAAAGACATACCATATATTCGATCTTAGATAATCCTTTGTCGACTTCCCTTCTAACAGCTCAAAACTTAGTACATATATGTACTAACTTTTGAGCTTTTAGAAGGAAAGTCATAGTTAGTACATGTACTATTTATGTGTGTTATGTATAATACATGTATAATAAATTACATATGAAAAGAATGGTTTTGAAGTAGATATCTAAAAATTTAACTAAATACAGATCTGAAAGTAATTTTGTTGAACCATTAAAATATTCATGTAAAACGCTTAAACATTGCCAACATTGCCGCAAAAAGTTTTAATATTCTGGTAATTAGTTTAAGTACGCTAATTATTTTGATGTCTTTTGAAAATTATTTTTAGATTCTATATCTAGCTAAATTTTCGAATACTTTAGCAAAATCGTTCTTTCAATAAGTATATATAATTTAAAAATATATAATATGTATAAATTATATAAATGTGTGCAAAATGTAAGATTTATCGAGTTTCAACTTTAGAAATAGAGAGTTAAGGAGTCTGATTCTACAGATTACCTCAATTCGCGAAAGTTGTAATGTTTTACAACTTTCCTTTGGCTTAACGACGTTATCCCGTGTCGCGGCTGTTACATTCTCAAAAGCGTAAAGTAGAACATTTCTGTCGTTAAATATTAGAAATATTTTCTTTTGATGTACTCGTGGAAAGCGCTTGTTCAAGTGCACTTATATTGCACTTCTGCGAAAGCTAGTCGAGAGCTCAAGATGGCCTTAAAAAGTAGTTTCAAGCTTCCGTTAAGCGTGGAAATTCGTGCGACACGCCGGAAGCGAAACAATACTTGCTGTGAATTTATTCCAGATATTTCGTGATTTCTTACTTGTCTGCAAGAGAGTTCCGGAGGCGTTTCTACTCGAGAGAATTTCCGACTGTATTTTACTATTTGCGATTGTAACCTCGACGATTCGATGTATAATCCTACATTTTCTGCGCGCTGTGAGGAGGCGCACCATAGGATTTGTTAATGTAAGGAGTCCCACGAGAGGCATTCATGACGACCGAAGCCATCGCTTCGGCAAAGCCCTCGGAGGGATTTTTTAATGAACTCCATTTTTCTGATCCTGCCCTATTCGCTAAATATTTAGTGGGCGGCCCTGGAGTTTTCTCAAAGACCCGGTGGTGGATTGAACGACGGCTAGCGTAGAGTAATATCTTAAGAAGCTTGATGTAACGTCGATAAAAGTTTGCATGAGAAATTTCCAGCGATGCACTCGTGACGCATGACGGGGGTTTCTCGAGAAATTTTTCAAGGAAGAAGTGCTTCTGCGCTGAATATTACCACTTTGATAACACCGATTTTCACATCCATAACTTTCGTAATTATATTTCGTTACAGTCTTCATTCCTTATCATATTTTTACTATGCATGCACTAGATTACTAGAATATGAGTAAGGAGAAAATATATTTAATCGTGGATGACATTAATTTCTCTAAAGTTGTGCGATCTATCCACTCACTAAAGTCTATTTATGTCTGTAGACCGAACCATGTATTCTTGCGATAACTCTCGGGACTTCTTGATTATACAGTTGGAAAATTTAAGTTAAATTTAACACACTGTCTTAAACGATTCACCCAATTTTTGTGTTAATTTAACAAAAGATGATAATGAATTAATATTATTTAGAATTATATAATATAAGAATTAATATGTCAAAATGTCAAGGCTATTAAAGCTAGTAAACAAGTTGACATACATTAACATTATAATTCTTATAAAATAATCTAAATAATTTTCAAATGTATCGATCTTTAATATCGGTCTTTCGTTGTATATTTTTTTAGTTACTTTGTAGAAATTATAACACAAAGCACTTTGACACAGTCAAAGCAAATAGTGCAAATATATTTTTTTAGTATAAAATTAACATTTATAATTTATAACGTTAAATTAATACATGCATTCATCTTTTATTCATTTATCCTAGAATTTATCCTGAAATATATATTTTAAAACTACATTATTTTTATGTTATTTATTTACTTAATAAATATCAATTAATACCAACTATTTAAACAACATAATCATTAGGTTACATTGACACTCGAATATGTTAAAGATTTAACGCAAATTGTTAACAAATTTGACCGTGGACCGTTTCTAACATAAATACGAAATGTGTTTTTACTATGTGGAAACGTCGCTCGCCGCACACTCAAAGGAATAAAATAATCATCTAGAAGACTTTGCACGACCTTTCTCGAATATAAAAATATAGCTTCCGCAAAATTCTTCGCAAGACGAAGCATTCAAAGGTAGGAACGATAAAGAGAAAAAGGAAACGAAGGATGAAGATGCGTTTACACGCATTGTGTGTGTGTGTGTGTGTGCGCGTGCGCGCGCGTGTGTGTGCGTGTGTGTGTGTGGGTGTACGCTTTGTGTCATCGAGATCTGTTGTCGTTATATTGAATTTCCTTTCTCATTTGAAGCGGACGTTGATACGCGCGATTGTTGTTACAATCGACGGGGAGTTGTAGCTTCTACATGGAATAACCGATCCCGATGAGATAACTGTCGATATATCCGACGCGCAGGTGTACAGGAGGTGGGTCTCACCGCGACATTATACCTGCTCGATATTCCGTCGAGAATGCGGGCCGCATCTGCATATTCCTGCAGGCTGGAAGATGGTTCCCAACGGTATGGTCCACCGTATACTGACCGGCACGCGAGTCAACGGCCGGTTCTTCCCTCACAGCACGGATGACATTCTCGGTCACGAGCCCACCCGGGATAATCGCATTCAATGTTTACGTAGAGCGGTACGGCGAATACCCCGTATAGCTCGAACGGAATAAAACCAGCCGCGCCGTGGCCGTAAAAAAGTCGGCCGCCGTAACCGACTTTTCTCTCGCGCCTTATCGGTTTAGCTTTGCGCGCTGGCTCCGATAAAGGACGATCGATCTATCGATCTACGACCCCGTATTGAAATGTTTAAGCGCCGCCATCGTCGCGCTGCGCGCTTCGTCGGTCTCCTAGGAAAATATCTTTCATCGATGTGCCCTTTGAAACCGCCCAGCGATCTATCTTCCTTTGAGTTAACTCTCCCATGACCGCGCCGCGCGTCGCGGCGGATTTCACTGAAATTCGTTCGGCTCCATTGTTATTGCTACCGTCGAGACGCGAGCAATTTACATGAAATTTCCAATCCCGTGACAAGCTATCGATGGAACAAACGACGCGATGTCGACACTAATATTATTTTTTTTTTTTACAGAGGATTGTTTGGGCGATGTATTGTACAATGAGAGATATCAATGTCACCCTGCGCGTAAGAAGGGTACAATGAGATGCCAGATGCCAGGATGACGGATTGCTCTTCCCACGCGTTTCCTCGAGATTATCAATTTCCATCTTCTCTCGTTTTCGCTCATAAAATCTCGGGCTGCCTCCCGTACCTCCCGGCTGTCGGCGACGCGACCGCTTGTCTCGTATTAAAATGTCGTTCGTTTTACTGCGCGTGTATCCTATCCTTGAGAGCCCGATAAATTCACGGATGCACCCTCGGGACCGTAAAGCAGCTGGTCTGGCGACGTCGTGCCGCTTCGCGTCGCACTTGCGTTTCCCAGCTGAGGGAAACGAGGGAGCAATCTGTTCTTCGATATTTGCCTACACAGTTAGAGGCTTCCGTCGACTAGGAGGAAATCCTACTAGCGTCGCTCCGCACTACCAGAGATTCGGAGCACGTTTTGTATAATTGGGGACGAGTGGATGGCGACGTGGCACGATGGGAAGCGTTCCAAGGACGAAGAACACTCACGTGAAATCAAATGTGTTTAATCGAGTCACAATCGTCGCGTCGCCGTCGTCGATGCATAGATTCGCCCGATCTTCAGCGGCGAAATTGTACTCCTTGCTGTGATATTCATTCGCTTTGCTTCTCGTTCGCGCGAACAATCGACTGATAGCAAATACGCGGCGTCAATGCGAGTTTCAATTCCACTCGACAAGTGCTCGTTATTACGTTTGCCGCTTTGAGCGAACGTCCTGCTGTCGCGCCGCGTCGCATCGTACGGGCCGCAATTGAATCATAATACGCAATTAGAGCGAGTGAAAAGCGATAAGCAGAGCTTATTGACGGCCTTTGAGAGCTTTTAATGGCGGCCGTGTAATCGACCGTGTCGTCGCTAAACCGGCGCCGCACCTACGCTCCCCGAGAGCGGAATGTGTCACGAGAGCGTATAGAAAAAGCACCCCTTCGGCCAACGATGCACAAGCTAGGGTCATTCAGAGTCGCGTACAACGGCGCGGGGTTAACGTGGAAACGTACGCGCCCCTCTCATTCGCGCGACGTCTTTCTTCCGTTTTATCCCGTCGTTGCTCCTATTTCGCCTAGTCTACGAGACGACCGCGTAAAATACGACATCGCGCTGCATGAAATGTTAGCATACGACCTACGCTGTATTTTTCAGGAGAAAGGCTTTAATATTCGTCCGACCAAGATAGATGGCGATGCCGTCTTGTCGTAAAATTATTCAAGCGCCTGCGGAAAGCAATGGCACGCATCTCGCGATAATGAGATTATCTTAAAACGGAGAGACCAACGAGGAATTTTATCAAGAGTTTTATGCTAATTTCATATCTCTCCTTCGCTGTCACGGTGTCCCGAACATCTGACAGTTGGAATTACAATTTATAATAATTCCTCGTCATTTCGTGATATTTCATGATATTTAATAGTATCTTTAATAGTATTTAAATTTTATCATGAGTGTGCGCGCGCGCGCAAACTGCGAGATTCATCGTTTTCTTTGTCACTCGGAGAGCCGTTTTGAACCTATTGGTTCACACGCGAACGGTGAAGCTACTAATTTCGTTCGAGCTCTTAGGTTACCAGCGATCGTCAATAGAAATTTCATCTCGGAAATGAAAGGGCGTTCGCCTTTCCTACATGAAAGGATGAGCTGAGTTGGAAGCCTTCGGGTATGATGACGGATAATGCAAGCACCAGGAACGTCCCGATTGTACGTTCCTTTTCACTTCGATCGTCACGAAGGGATACTAATAGCTCCGCGTAGAATGATCTTCGGCCAACTACGTCGTCCACGTCGACATGCATCTCGTGCGTAATGCAATTAATTCGACACTCTCGCGCGTACCACGGGAAAATTCTGCGCAATTCACTTCTCGCTGCTTAAGAAAATCTGTTTGCATTCGTACCGTAGAAATCCTGTTTCATCTCGGAGCACTCTTAATCCGATGTTCGTCGAGACGGCCGAGAGATGCGGATACCCTGTATGATATTAATAACCATCCACGAATTTCACCATTGCACTCGCAGTTCCGCCGAGGGCTGGATGATGCTTTCATAATTAGCAGAGAACGCCTGAGGAACATTCCTTTGTATTTATACCTTACGCAATTCAATGCACATCTTATCTGCTCTTCCCGCCGTCTGGGAAGATCAGGAATAAAGCTGCTAATTACTAATTTGAAATACAGAACGTTCGCCTTTTCTTCCCGTGACGATGCAATTTGATTAACGTGAACCGATAACGTCAACGCTTTCTGAAGAAGTCGAACGGTCGGCTTCGATTTATTCAGAGATTACGCTGAAATATAAAGGACTAAAAAGAAGAAAGAGTTAGAAAGAAAAATATAAAAAAAGCTTTTGACGAAAATTCGTTTTCTTTTATACATCGCAGTAAAACTGCAGATCGTGAGATTTCAAAGGGTAAGCGTTAGCTGTAATATGTATGTATGAGAATCAGCAAAAAACATAAAACTACGCTCTAAATAGATAGGATCGCACAACGATGACGTCTGTTGAAAAGTCATTAGAGAGGTGTGTAACTGGAATGCCAAGATTCTGCACCATTCTTCATGATTACAGTAATCCCTCCTTTCTTGCCGTTGACGCATGACGTTCCTTGTGTGTAGAGAAGAACCCGGACAGCGTGGCTGAGTCAGACGCCAAGTTGGACCAAGTCAGAAATGCCTTGGATTTGTCTTGCTTGGGATAATCACGTGATAACGAGAAAAGCAGTAATGTAATGTACTCTCTCGAAATTAACGGCGCAAATGAAATAGTGCATTGTTTAAAATCACGTAAATAGTAAACATATCAGACTTTTTACTTCTCGACGTACCGACATTGAAAAAGATTGTGAGAAATAATTTATATGATGCAAAAGACAAAGATTCGTTCTAAATCAAATAGTAATTATGTCTCTTCGAAATAATACTGCGTGAAGTAATAACGTAATGTTACAATGAATTATGCCGCATATTGCATGGCACTGCGGTGCCATGCATTATGTCCCATGGGATATTTGTAATTACAACGAGATACACCTAATTATGAGACAATGCGGGTTTATGGACTCTAAAAATAAATGCGATGTCCCAAAACCCTCGACACTTTTTAATGATAAATTCATCGATAAAATTATTTAAAATTAATTTATAGGACGATTAAAAGAACGCGTTTTCTTGATTGAGATATTAAGAAAGTTTCATTCTTTATCCTTTCATAAGTCATATTTGCTTCTTACGATATTCAAGTAAACTTAAGTATAGAGTAGTATAAAAAAAGATCGTAGAATAAAAAATATATGTAAATTTAGATTTAGGCGATAGTAATAAAGTAATTAATATATTGGATTGCAATAAAAGTTTGTAGCGCTACATGTTTTAAACAAATTTGGCAATTGTGGTATTTGTTTTACGAATAAACGAACAAAGTTTTAGGTTTAAGGATCCGCTTCTTTTTTTAACTGTAATACGATAATTTTTAATGGAGTTATAAGTAATCAAAGTCGAAATGCTCCTTTTATTTAATCCGCTAATAACTTAATAACAAAGAATCTTAGGACTTTTTTAAAAGACATTTTGTAAAGAAAACTTTACGGTAGAAAATCGAAAATTTTCGTAAGTTTCTTTACGTGACACGCCTACAAAGTGAGAGAAAATTTCTCACTTCGTCCAGCTCTTAGTTTTCTATGTAAAAATGATCAAACTCACAGAAACTTAAAGAACATAGTGACTTTTCAAAGCTACAGCTTTTAAGCTTTGAAATCTTTTTTTTAATTTAAATTTTATTCGCTTTTAATAAAGTTAAAACTGTTTGAATTTTGAAGTCTGTAATATTACGAATAAAAGTTCTTGTTCTAGCCCAATAGATTAAAAAGTAGAATGAAAAAGACTATGACATATAAGATAAGAAAGGTAGGTAAGATTAGGTTCGAGTCACATTTTGATAGCGGATTTTCGGTTAGCCAGTAAGCATAAAATATGGATGGAGTGTGTGGCTAAATGAAATTGTACACCGAGTTCCTTCTTGACTTTGTAAGTTGAAGTAAATAAATTCCTTTTTCTATTTTCTTCTCACGAAAACAAATGTATGGTTTCCGGATACTCCACAGTGAATTACTTGTGATGATTCTACAATTCTTCTGAGAAGATAAGGCAGACACCATTCTATGCTTTTTGTGTATCGGCAATGTACTCATTTTGTTGTGCAATTTTATCGTATCATTTCAGAAACATTTTCACTATTGAAAAACGCTGTAAAAGCCAATATTTTTTTAAAAAGAAGAAAATATACTTTCAAGAAGGGTATTCACGAGTTTCTCCTTCATGGGTCTTCCTTTTCCATTTCGGGTGCATTGAATAGAGGCGGAAACTTGAAGTATGAAGGATTCGTAAGCTTGACTGCCAAAACTTGGATTTTATTATACGCGTATGGAGTATTCAGACATTTCTATAACTCAGGTGGATCTAAATTTTATCGCCTACTTTCCGAACACGCAAACGAACTCATCCTGCAATTTATGCGGTTGCGTTATTCTGGTGATTGATTATGTAAGCAATTTTTTTTTAGAGTGGAAACGTGAAAAGTGAACATTTTTAAGTACATACATACACAATTTTCATTTTTCACGTCTCCGCTTAAAAAATATTAAATAATTGACCCTCTGAATGGTAAATTATTATCAACGGCGTTCTTCGAAATTATGTTTGAAATTTATTTCTAACAGATTATATCGTTAATTTGTATAGTCACAAAGTTCTTCGTTACTTCACCCCGGCAACTGATAAATATTTATGTACATGTTAATTATAGGTAAGCTGGTTGTCAAAATGAGATAAATTGCCAATAGCGGTTTAATGTTCATTAAACGCTATAAATCATACACGGTCATCATATGTGTAGTGTAAAATTAAACCGCATGCAAATATGATTAAAATAACTTTTGGATAACACGCTTTTAGTCAATTCGGACGGCAGTTATCGATCCAGGATTTGCAGATAAAAAGCTTCATGTATATAACAGTTTGTCAAAAAAATTACGATATATCCGAATCCTGTGTGTACGGTTATTTTCACTGCGCGACAACGTTTCATCATTACACATGGTTGAAGAATTTAAAACACTCTGCGTGACCTAAATAGTCCACTTAAATTTTTGTATTAATCTAATGCAAGATGAATAAATACGTTAGATTAATATTAATAGTAACATAAATATTATGTTACTATTAATATTAATCTTTAAAAAAATTGATACAAAAAAATGTAACACTGACAATTTGTGGAAGCATATTTTTTTTCAGTAAAATTAACATTTATGATGTGTTCGTATGTATTTATTTCTTTATCTAAAAATTTGCGTTTTAAAACATATCGTTTTTATGTTATTTGTTCACTTACTCCATAATTGTTATTTTGATAATAAATAATGTTAAATATCAATTTAATGCAAAATATTTAAATAACATAATCACAGTAAAATAGCAAATGTGATTATGTAATTTAAATATTTTATGTTATATATTGATAAATTAACACTCAGATATGTTAAATTACACAAAATTTTAATAAATTTTAATAAATTTTAATAAATTACACAAAATTTTGATAAATTGAATAGGCCATGTTCAACACAAATACAAAATGTTTTCCTCTCTTTACTGTATAATAGATATATCTTATATATTTAAAACAGTGTTTATTAAAAAATTATAATAATTGAGTAACTTGACATTCTATTATAGATATACTATCGTGTTTATTTAACTAACCATCTACGAATATATATATATATATAAATATTTCGAGAAGATTATATATTATATAAATGTCATAGATATTGATATTTTGATGTATATGTATATACTTGCAGAGCCGCAGAAATCGTCAATTTCGCGAGACGAGTGTTGACTTGAAGTGACAGATAAGCGAGCGGTTGCGGGTAACGTCGGCGAGAGAGATTCTTTTTCACCTTTGTTTGCCGGATCGTGACTCGGGACCACCGCGCTCGGAATCATTTATATGGAAGATGTATGTGCCCACGCTGGCGCTTGCCCGCCCACGCATGTATCTTTCATAGACGGAGTCCCGCGCGCAAAGACAACTTCGCGTTCCTTCCCCGATTTCGAGCGAGCTCTTTCGCGAAATAATATTGATCTATGGCCCGTCGAAATCTGTAGCGTTGTCTTGACGAGCAAGTAAAGTCCACCTGGGCGCGTCTCTCGTCTCCGATTCTGAAGCCGCAAAGAACTTTATCCGATGAAAGTTCCTCCCATCCCCGTTTGCCTCCTCCACCCTTTCTTCTATGGACGCAAACGGAAGGATTTTGATAAGTCCCTTTCGCGGCTTTCGTCGGGGACTCGTAGGATCGGCAAACACTAATCTCACGTAGTCCGTTCACGGAAACCACTAGCTGATAAAAAGAAAACTCATCTGAAAGAGCGAATTCGTCGCGCCGTGATCCTCGATGTTTACCGATAATTTCCTCGAGTATATGTCAAGTTTCTTTGTGTGTCTTATGTATAATTTTCTTGATGCTGTTACATTAATAGCAGCTACTTTATACACTATTGAAAAATACGAATCGCTACTTTGTAATGAAATTAATGGCCATTTTATTTTTCACTCTTTTAACTTTTTTTAGTTATAAAAAAGAAATAAATACATGTATGTATAAAAGCGCGGAATGCTAAATACTTCTTAAAAAATCTTTACGTACTTACATAAATATTTAAAATATGTCTGATATTTTTTTATTAACATTTCAGAATGTTCCCTTTTTTAAATGTGATCATTAATTTTTAATTTTAAACTCAACAAAAAAGATTTTTAAAAAATTGCAAAGCTTAGTAAAATTCAGTTATCTGACATGCAGAATAAGATGAAGTATGGAAATTAATATCTTTTGGAAGTAATTACTTATATCTACGAATTATTACATCCACTACGACTTTCTATATTTTACCGGACAGTCTACACGATTCATTAGTGCTATCAGTTGAATTTACCGTGTAATTATTCATAAACAGCGAGTAGTAGGTCATATTGAGTATTATACCATAGGGTCCGGTTATCTTATACATACAATATATTCGAAGATCATTAAACGAATGCATTTATCATCGTGCTGTCCCATTTAACTTAAGAGGTCTAAAGAGCTCATTTAACTTCACTTGTTGAACCGATGTTCTTTTTGCGTGGCGTGACGTGGATTCGCTTTTCCTCAGATGCCATTCCGTCATACGATAAGCAGAGAAACGAATTTCGTTATGCGTTCCATATAATACATTATTGTGAGCACAGCGGGAGTACATATGGAATAATGTACATACCGAGCACTGTGAATCGATTTGGATAATCTCGGATGCATGGGTTTAATTAAGATGGTGCTAATACACCTGGGTACAAGGGACAGTCGTTCGTGCATACTACGTGCCTGAAGGCGTGACCGTCTCGCGTTGGTGTGAATAACTATTGGACGCAGGCGCTATACTTGGGGTTTGGCCTTAATCTTTAAATTATAGAATGCCCTATCCGTGCTCTAACTCAATTACGCAAACCTCTATCTTTTGCATAGCTCTCGTCACGATCACGTGGCTGTAACCCTTTCACTAGCGATTCCTTCCTAAATATGTACATGAACTCCGCACGGTAGTTCATCTTTACTGAAAAGCGGCATTCAGCGAAAACGTCTGACTTTACAAATTGAAAAATTTATCCGCATTACGTCAATCATTTATGAATTTAGCATAATAGACGCATTTCGCATATACTTTAATAAATTTCGAAATATACTTTAATAAGATCAATATTTATATTTAATAATACAATTTTATAATTTAAATAAAAATTTTCTCATTTAATCTTAATTATTTTTTTAAGAATCTGTCTACTTATTAAAAATGTTATTCTTATTAAAATTGTACTTATTAAAATATTGTTTAGCCAGATTCTATAAATTACTAATGATTTAGAACCTGTTTGTACTATTTTCAAACATAATATAAAAAATTTTTTCATTATTTTTTAAAGTATGTGTAATATACACATCTTTAAGAATAATGGAAGATTGATATTGAATAAAGGGACTTAGAAGGGAAAGACAATTTAAAATGCAACCTGAATATGTTGTTCATTTTTTTTCGCTATGCTAATTGTAATTAATAGGTTAACTGTAACACGCTTTGTCTGGATTGGTTACATCTAGTTGAGAATTAAAAACTTTGTAAAAGGTATGCGTTCGCCTTTAAATACAATATTTCGCTGAGGAACTTCCAGGTTTCGACTCGACGCTCGACTCGGCAAGAATAAAGATAGGTGGGGCCGCTCCAATTAGCGTTCCGTATTTGTAATCTTCGCGAGTTCTCTGGAGCTCAGACAGTGGTTGCATTCGCGTACAATTATCTAGCGCTCTTTTGCGAGAAAACCTCGACTGTCTTCCTCTTATGAAGACGACGACTTGTGCAATTTTCACGTTGAATAATTCGTTGCGGTGAGAATTCCACCATTTTGCGATCTTGCATCACGAAGTTTCCAAAGTTAACACGAGTCGAACGTCAAATACCAATCTCGTGTTGACAAAATTGTAATTTAACGAAAGGACGTTTACTTAAACTGGAACGTAAGTGAGTGTTTTAATAACTTAAATATTATTACCTAGATTATACTTAATTATGTAAAATTTACTTCAGCAATATTAATGGTAATTAATATTGCTGAAGTAATTTAATTTTGCACACTAAATCCTTTTCAATAACTTACTATAAAGCTAATTAAAATTAACCATTAAAATTAACTAATAAAGATTAAATTTTCTGTTTGTATCTTTTTCAATTTACTGCATTTACACTAATCAATAATTTAATATATTAAAAAGTATGTAATAAAAATCTTCCGTAAAATTTCTACTACAATAAAATTCCTATGGAATCAAATAACTTTCAGCGTCGCGCTGAAATATAATAATTTTTTTCTTTTTGTGTTATTTTATGTTAACATACTTGTATATGTTTTCCAATTTTAACAATACGATTTTCTGTGTATGAAATGTATACCGCGTTTTGTAGCGAAATAGATTCACAAAAGTGCTTTTTTTAGTGTTAATATATTATAAAAGATCGGATATATAAGGGTGTGATAAGTCTGTCGCGCTACTTTCCTCAGACTCGTAAAACTCGGATTACTCGAAGATGTAACGAAGCCAATTCGCCTATACGATCGATTCCGTGTTCGCGGGAGTAGTCAAGAATTTCATCGGACTGCTGTCAATGCATCGGAATAAAAATCGAAGCAATCTTTCCCGAGTTACATCGGCTTTAAGTGACAAATGAGCCGAATGACCGGGTGCTATATCACGTGTTTTCTTCGCGCTTTTGCACAAGAAATCGTACTCCCACGCCGTACACATTGAAGGTATGCCCGATATCCGGCGTGGTAGGTGTACTCACAAAAGCGAACGTCACTGCGTCTGCCGCGGTTCGGTGCGGCAAATAAACAAGCCGATAGGGATTTTAATGCACTCGGCGGAAATCGAAACGGCTCGTGCAGCTCTCGTAACGTCAGAAAGGCTCGTATCGCGCCATTACGAGCGTTCACCCGGGGCTCAGCGTTTATTCCGGGGATGGTTTCGAGTGGAAACGCTCGGAACATCGGAATTAATGTCTCGCTGCTACGCTACGCCACGTAACGTCGAAGCGAGACTGCCGAGATGTAACTTCCGCTGGAACAAAAGTTTAAATTCGCTTCGCGATTTCGGGCTCGCTCGGGAAACTGGCGGCTTTCCCACGGCGTCACTTTGACGCTCACTGTAACACGAACATTCGATTTCCATGGAAATCTGATGAGTAGTTTCTGATTTATGCGATGTATATTGTATTTACGACAATAATCGAATATCCGCATCATACGAATTTATCTTCCTCTCTTTCTCTTTATCTCTCTCCCAATCTTGTTCTGATCACAAATCTAAGTTTGTCTCTATTTTAGAACTTCGTAGCAAACTCTGTACTGTACTTTATATATAGTATTTTCCAACTTATGTCGAATGAATTTACGAGAATTAACGGTTTTATTATCAAGATCTAAGTATAATATTTAAGTAGGAGAAACGAGTACAGCTTTATTGTATAAAATAAGCCAAGTTCGCATCGCGTAATATTCAGTGAAACATTCGTGTTATTTTGAATATTCTACTTTGACAATTTACAGAATTCACGATGAAGGTTAATTTCAACGCAAAAACATTTTCTTCCATCGCTTCCTGTTCCGTCTGACATTTGAAATACCACTTGAACTTCCGTCTCATTCTTTCTTGAGAAGAATCAACGTCTCTAGGAACGCGAAAACTTTGGAATTTTTCGTTAAAAACTTACAATAACGTTCCATGTGACCGACCGTGTGTGACGACCTTCCATTTTTATGTCAGCGGATATCTCTCCCGCGTGCATTCATTTTTTATTGAGGTGAGGAAAAGCCCATTTTTCTGAATTATTTATTTCTGTCCCCGAAAAGTTGACCTGAAAATTGTTGAAGCTCCATTCAAACGACATCTAAATCTCGGTTTTAATCAAATATCATATGTTTTTATAGACGTTCAAAGATCAATATATCTTTTACTACACCGGATATAAATAGAAAACAGGGAATGCCAAGAAATTCCAGGTAGCTAACGCAGGTACTTCTTGAGTACCTACGTTAAGATTTTCCTCGTTATTTCTCGTGCGGCATTTTACGGGTCCGATATTTTATGCCATGTTCGCCAGAGAAGCTTTCAGAGACTCTCGGTGAAGTATATAGCCACAATGTTGCTCTTTCATTCGTTACCAAAAGTACAAAGTTTCGTAGTATCACGAGAAACCTGATGAAAAGAGAAACCGAGAGAGGGAGAGAGAGAGAGAGAGAGAGACAGGGAGAAAGATATAGAGTCAATGAACCAGCGGGCGGAGAAGTTGCAGCTTCACGCAATGCAATCTCGGCGTAATGACGCCAGCGTAGGATTCAGTTTTCTCATTTTCCATCAAAAACGGGATTAAGAAGTGACAGATTTAGCGTTTTATCACTAAATCCGCTGCGATTACGTTGTTGGCAAAGAACAAGTGCTGGGATCTTTCACTTATTATAGCTTATTTTTACAGCCGAAAAATTTCAATGATAATACAGTCAAGCGTCTGCCATTGCTTTTGCGATACGCTGCATAATTTTAAGTCACTACATAAATAACAGGGAAGAATAAGGGAATTGCAAACATGGAGTAAACGCAAATGATATCATGGCAATGTATTAGAGTAGTAATAACTTTTCATTTCTTACATTCAGTGTGATAGTCCGATATATACGGTCGTAATATATAACACCATAGGACGTACACATTGTTTAAGATAAATATTGTTTAAGATAAAAACATTATATGTTGTTTGATGATAGGAAAGGAAAAATTGCGAATATTTAAGGGAAAGATTAAATAAATTTGACCATTATTTATCAATTACAAAAGATTTTATTCAAAGGGTATTGGCTTCAAACTACAACAATTAACATTTATGTATTATCAATTATGTAAATTATAATTTTAATCAAAAACAAAATCTATAATATTATATATGATAATATATGAATATTAATAATTGTAGTTTAAAGTTAAGTAACTATAATGAATATATTTTGATTAAAAATTTGATTAACTGATAAATAATTGTCAGTTTGATTTAACCTTAGGTGTTTGCAGTTCTCTTATGCTTTTGTGTGCTATAAATAATGCACGCGAGTTTATGCATTTCATTCAATTAAAGTATCGAACATATTGTTTCTTTAACTATACTAAATATTTCTATTCTGCTATTTAAATGTCTTTTTTCTCTTCTAGAGTAAAAATAATTATATCAAAGATGACTCTTCTCTTTAGACTTTTCACTCGATATTTAATCAGTTAATTTACGATAATTTGGGATCAGACCGCGCGCGAAAACTAATTTCGTCTATATATCCGACGAAGCGAGGTCTTGGAACCATCCCTCACAGAAACGTTCTAATCTAATGTAGGGCGAATGTCTCGAGCCTTAATCGAGCATTCGAGAATATTTCCCCATCGGGTTGGACGCGGGAAGCGGATATTCGACCGCGGTTGCGCAATTTTACAGTCCTTTTTACGGTTGTGCCGCTCTGTCCTCGCTCACCCTTCCCTCTCTCCATTTTTGCACTGTACGACAACGTGCACTGGGAAATGAATATTTACGACGCACATCCCCAAGGCCGGGGAGTCCCCCGCGAGGGAAACCTCCGCGTACCAAATTCACGGGGCTCCCGCCGCCGCAACTCGCTCTACGTATGTATAAAGTTACAAATTTACAGTACCGCTGTGCCGTGTGCACCTCGTGTTCTTCATGAATGAAAATTAGAGAACGTACAGCATCGACGATCGTGCACGTTTCGCGCACGAGACCCGAATTCGTATGTCTTCCGAGGAAACCTATATGGACGTTGGATATTTCCTCTGATCTTCAGTCTTGATTTCGGGTTTTGGAAGCCATCCCCAAAGTGGATGAAGCGACGTTTATCGGCACAGAGTTTACGCCATCAAACTCTAGATCGTATCGGGAAACTCGATACGAACGAGATTAGAGCCACTGCGGAGTGCGATTATTTGGTTGTTAGGAAACTGCTAATCAATAGAGATGTATTAATAGGCGCGGAATATGCGTATTAATAGTCTTTATCGAAAGTAATTACAAGTAGTTGTATAATCCTGTTATACTATCAGATATCAAAGGAGCAATGGCAACTCAATTTATTCTTGAATTAAACAACATGTTGTTATTTTAACTTCCATGCATATCAAAATATAAATGAATTTATTTCAGTGGTTAGTTTCAAAGTAAACAATGTACTCATTAATGTATGCATATAGTAAATAATAAAATATATTTAAATTAAATTTAATACATTTTCTTAAATTGAAATGTTTAACTTCATTGTTTTAATTATTAAATTAAACATATTGAACAGAAGCAGTAACGATCCAGAAATGATTAAAAATAATTCAAATTGGACATAATTTGATTGAATTTAATAGCGTTCAATAAGAAAAATGTAATATTGATATTTTTATTTATATAATAAGACCTCTCACAGTATGTATACGTATATATATATGTATTATAACAAGTTATTTCGTGCAACAAATCTATCAATTATGTGTAAGTTACATCAACTCACTTTGAAGTCAATTCTAACGCGAACATAAAGGAAAAAACGATGTTATTTAGTTCATATTTTGTGTCATAGAGCATTCAGTTTCGTTATTTTGTTTGTTAACGCTTGAGAAGAGTATGATTTCCTCTTGCATCGTGACGTTCGACTACGATATCAATAAGCAAGAATCCGTTATCGGTTTTCTTTTAAGAACAGAAGAGCATTTTCTTTCATACTTCAGCCTTGATGGAACGTAATGTCCCTTACAGAATTTTATCGTAACTCCTACGCTTCTCGAAGTACTCTCCTTGCCTTGCATTCAGGAAGATATCGCAAATGTAAAAATCGCTAAAAATTACTGTCGTTTGTAATAAGTCAAGATGGTAAGACGATTTCAAATATTACAAAAGATTCGTTTAATAAAACGATTTAAGAACGTACAACACGCGTTTAACGACAACTGAAACTAATTTCATCGCTCGGTTGAGCAAATAGAAATAAGTTATTGAGGATCGGCGGAACATTATGCTTTACTCATTTTTACAAAGTTACCTATCTCACTCGATCAATTCTAACGTTAATTTGATTAACGTTTTTAGAATAAAACTTAAAAATTATCGTGATTAAATAATAAGAAACATTGACACAATTTAAAGGATTTTATGAAATAACGTAAGTTTTTACAAAATGTTTGATATATTATAAAGTTTTTATCGAGAGGAAATATTATGCCTTAATCATCCTTATATAAGGCAACATTGTAAAAAAGTATGTAAAATCACATAGATAATATGTATAAAAGTTACATAATTTATAGTAAAAGTCTAATAAAATTGTTATATAATAGAATTGTATGTTTCTCTCTCTGTAAAAATTAATATTTTTATTTTTGTCATATATCTTTATACTACATGAAAAATTTTATTAAAATTTATAGAAACTAAGAAAAACATCACGCTTTACTTGCCATTGTAACTGTCTATTATACGTTCAAATGCTTTTTATATTTGTGATACAATGTACGTCCGTGTATATTAGCCTTCGAGCGAAATAAAGTGAAGCACCTTGTGTTTCCTTAGAATTTGAATTGGATTCGTCGCGTCGCCGTTACTCTAAATTTTTGTTCACATTTCTCACATTGCTTTCTATCGCTTTCGAAAAGGCTTCGCGTTCATGGGAACTTATGCGTGGAGCATGGTTTCAGGTATCCTACTCCCATCGTCGGTGCATAAGAGCAAGTGGTAACGCGCGCCTCAAGTTACTGAGCGCATTTTCTCGTATCCACCGTCTCCCCGTCACGGCTTTACGTATTGGCGATAGCTTTACGTAATCGGAATCACGTGTCGGGCAAATCGAATCCCGCGCTGTCGATGTCACAAAGGATTGCTTACAGCAACTGCACGGTATCAGAGACTCGCGATGCATCTACAGTTAGTACATTTTCAAGCCTCGTATAAATATTACTTGCATTGAATATCACTGCGATGCACACGTCTTTTGCTTGTGTTTCAAATTGCAGCGTCATATCATAATTGCCGATGGATTACAAACGTTTCTTGTCTTTGTAGAGTAGATTAATTTTTAGTTTTGCTCTTAGAAACTATACTTTTTGAGAAGTTCCGGAAATTTGCGTTCAACCTTGTTGAACCCTTCGCACAGTCAAATATCTTGAAATATATGTATATTGATTGACGTTACTCCATACAACTATATAACGTTATGCCATTTTGCAGTAACGAGGTCACGAGCTGTGAGCATAGTTATGGTTGTTTGACGTTCATGCATACGAGCTTGCGGCCAAGAGAAGCGTATATCAAACTTCCGGATATATTTGCGTTTGTACACGCAACATTTAAATGGAGGCATAAATCCCACGTACGACATTCTAGGCGTGCACCCAGGGTTTTTTTTTTGTTCATCGTCGACATCGCAGGACGGAAATACATGCGGAAGTGCACAATGTCAAACACATATTCGAAAGAAAGCAAATAACCATTTTCATTTACAAAATAAAGCGTTGTTTCTGCCGTTCGTATTTTGTTTTACATTCCGGAAATAGAATTGTGTTCCTGTCTTAAAACAACTGATAAGTTCAGAGTGGATTCAGTATACAATTCTAGATTCTGGATACCGATTTTGAATTTTCACTGATATTCCACCGCAATTGCACAAACTGCAATTGTACCGGCAACATTTATGGTAAAATAAACGCGGTTAACGGTGTACACGGTGAATGGGGTGCCGAAATGTAATACGATAGCGTTGGTGCGGCCCAAGTTTTCCCTCTTGCGACTTACGCGACAGAGGTTAGCCTAATGCGAGTTAAATTGTTGAGTATATTCGAGACCCGTTTCACGTACATAATCCAGAAGTTTCTAGAACTACCGTCACTCTTGCGGCAACTGTCAGTTATAATTTATTCCGAGCGGTCTGGCGACGCTGGATTCCGCCGCGAGAAATCGGAGAACGTGGCGGTCGGGACACGCTCAGGGAGACGACGATGACGGGATAAACGAGCGTCCCGTAATTCGTTGACGGTCGCATCGAGTGCTCTCCTCGGGACCACTCGTTTCCCTCTCACATTGAATCTCAACCGCGAATCGGCCGGATCAAAAGCGCACCTAAGGGGCAACTCGAGAACGACTCCTCCTCGAGTTCGTGCCGTTCGCACTTACAAGAGACATCCTGAACGCCGATGTTCGCAGCGCACGCGAAGACCCAGAGTCTCCCCGGGTTGGACCCAAGAGGTGGCCGAGGAGCGAGATCAAGCTCGGTAATTCTGCTGCTGAAATGTAAGCGGCGTAAGGCGCAACCGAGGGGATTGAGAGAGGGAGAGAGAGAGAGAGAGGGAGGCGAAGCGACACTGTAATGCCATCGCTGCAATACCATCGCTACTGTGTGTCCGTTACTGTTGGTACGTATATGAACGCTGGGACAACGAGCGGACGAGGGGCGAGTCGCGAGTCGGTCGATACGCGCCCCTTCGACGCGACGGCGGTATCCTAGCCTCCCAACCCTGATTCCTACCCCTGTCGTTCCTCTCTCTCTCTCTCTCTCTCTCTCTCTCTCTCTCTCTCTCTCTCTCTCTCTCT
>NW_017277774.1:4430130-4477733 GCF_001594065.2 Cyphomyrmex costatus
CTCTCTCTCTCTCTCTCTCTCTCTCTCTCTCTCTCTCTCTCTCTCTCTCTCTCTCTTTCCATTTCTCGTCATAACCCGTCGGGACTTCTGCTTCGACCTCATCCTCGATGTCTTCGCGGTGCATGCAGTGCTCAGAATCCTCGTCGTTGATTACCACGCAGCGAATCTGCCTGACACTTTATCGATCAAAAACGTATACGCGATTAGCCGTTTTCAGCATGTGCTGTCTAACGTCAAACTCTAATTCGGATAATTGACACATCGAGGACCGAGAACGCATTATCTGCGATCGCGTGATCTTGATGGAACTTTCAACACGATGCGGAACGAAAATACATATTTTTCATGACATTTGGCATTATAATATAACATTGTCATTTTGCTGTCAACCTACACTTCCTTCGTTTTTATGATTGCGTATATCTGTAAATGCATTTTGTCCTCGTTGGTGACAGAATTCCAACATATTTACATTCTCATTTGTACTAGTATATATTTGGTAACGATATGTCTAGCATTAGCAAAGCAGTTGAT
The DNA here is from genome assembly GCF_001594065.2 of Cyphomyrmex costatus. Lineage (NCBI taxonomy): Eukaryota > Metazoa > Arthropoda > Insecta > Hymenoptera > Formicidae > Cyphomyrmex > Cyphomyrmex costatus. Next base: position 4,430,665 of record NW_017277774.1, read on the forward strand.
GTGTTTCATTACATAATGCCATTAAATTATTTAAATGAAATAATTTTATGTATTGTATAAGAAAATAAAAGAATATTTCAACACCACTTATAGCAAATTTTGAAATTTAAGTGAGTTTCTACTACACATTATAAAGCCAGATGTGAATAAAATTAAAGGAACTAAAGCTCATAATTTGCGAAAGAGGAAATATAATAGACCTCCTAATCATAATTATTTTATCATACAATTATAGTTACAAATATCAAATACTGTTCTTTTCGGACGCTCGATTGTTCCGACTGTTCATTTCAGCTATCGATACGAATGTTTTAGAGTTTTTGCACTCTATAGTGTGTCTGAATCCTGATGTGCCTTACAAATATATATTCGCTCCCAGGTGTCCTATGCATTCAGTGCCGATCGTGTGCGTCGTATGCTAAACACCCCGAATGTCCTCCATGTCATCCCTCGATACGCCCCGCCGCACACGATACGTATAAAGTTTTACAATACTCCAAACGTACGCTCGATGTATTGATCCGTTCTGTCGAGCTTTCGAATAAAACCAGCAATGGATATACACTCATAATTACGTAATAACAAAAAAGCTGTGCAATCGTTACGGCTCCTGTAAGCTACCGTTACTAATTTTATCTTTTAACGTGATTCTTCGTAATCGCGAGAGTTTTGTGATTGCGCGTCACGTCTCATTTTTCATTCGTTTCATCTGTTTTTTTTTATATCGCGACATGATGTACTTCAATGTCCTTTACTTACTGAGAAAGAACTGTATTTGCGACTATAATTACTTGGTAAAATTACGTTTAGGTAAAGTTACGTTTAGGAGCTCTATTTTTTAATTATTATTACTGTTATAACGTACCTAATCATAATTATAATTATAGTTCTATATAAAAAAATGTATATAGTTTTAATATACAGAACTATAAATTGAATTATTACTAACATTATAGCAAAATAACTATAAAAATGGTGCTGCCCTAACCATATTATTTTACTATACAATTGTAGTCGTAAATATCAACAATTTTTCTCTCAATGTTTATGTCTGTACTTTTTTTATTATCTTATTTTACACCATCCATAATATGGCGAGTAATTTTTTAACAGATGTTAACAGATGCTAAAGGAAAATTGTGTACTTTGTGACTTCTATGTGTAACTTTCCTCTCTTACTTTTACCAAATCTCTCAAGAGTTCTCTCTAGAGTCCGATGTTGCAGTAGAGGATGTTACAGTACATTCTCCTATTATCGATTCATCTTCATTAGCAACTTTACGTTCCTCAAAGTCTCATTTGTAATTTTACGACCATTTAACACTTCGAGAGAAGTTGTCGCGATACTTCGTTTGCAGGCGCACTCCTTTCGTAGTCGTAATCAAGCAAGTATATACCGATGTACCGCGTGTCACATACAAAAGTTTTGCTCGCGAACTTTTTAATATATCATATGACTTCATGCGGGTCTGTTTGTGCAGCTCGGGCGTAATTTAACAGAGAAACTCGTTCGTACACTTTTACATTCGACCACGATACGTGAAAGTGAGTCATGCAAAATCGAGCAACAAAAAAATATGTTTCGGCAATTTACGTTACATTCGCTCGTGATATGTCGTGAAATTTGTATCCGAAAGACGGAATGAACGAAATGACGACGTAGCAAAAACGGCGAAGTAATTTGCTGGCAGTGCGGCTGAATCGCCATGTTCGCCAAAGAGCGACGAATATTCTTCAATCACGGACGAACTTTATTAACGTTCCCGCGGAGACAAAATCCTCTACGAGAGTAGACCATTACGTTCGCGCAGAAATTTCCTCTTCGGCCTTTTACGACTTCTGATCGTAATCTGTGAATTCGAGAAGAGAGGAACGGTGGAGAAGGACGACAGGCGCGACCGAGAGATTGGAGTAATGCCGACCTCGCTTTTCTACTCGCTGGAAATTCTATCTTACAGTTAGATTGGTTGTTTGCCTGCTTTTCCCACGGTCGACTTTTAAACAGATTCCGGGTGACCGTAACTTCGTATCGATTCTTTCTCCACGTCGCCTCTTTTATTTCATCGTCTTTTTCTTCTCCTTCTGTCCGTTCTCACCGTCGGCTATCTTTTTAGTTGGTCCCCGCTTGTCATGATTCTTCTCTTTCTCTCCTGCCCGCAATGTCAATACGGCTTACAACCGGATTAGTGTTTTATCCGAGAGTTACGATTGCCGTTGGACTAGCGAGCCGCAAACGCGGATGTTACTGTGGAGGGAGAGAGAGAGAAAATTACGTCAAAGAATAGAAGTCCCGGGCAAGAGAGACTGTTTCCGTCCCACAATGTGATCTTACTTCATCCACTTCGGCGGAAAAACGGGAGTATGAGCTTCTCGCGGCAGTTATTACTTCAAGGAAAATATAGCGTCGACACAAAGCACGACGAGAAGATAATACATTTTCGACACTTTGCAAGATTCCAGAAATAACGAATGCAATACGTTACACACGTTTATACGCACACAGAAATAAAAAGTTATCCTGTTTAATCGAGATAGAGAGTTTTCAATTTATTCCCTTTTCTATAAATAGGTACTTAATGAATATTTTGCGGAATAAAGAAATATGAGACGAGATATTATCCCATAATTTACTTACTAACGTGCAGCGTAAACATTTTTAATATCTTCCTTCTCTATGCGAGGTAATTTTTCGCTGAGTAATTGCAAATTTTTTCTTTATGACACGCGGATATTTACGTTATACACGAGAAAGGAAAAGAGCTGGCCGCTTTGAATACGTTGGAAATGTTTCTAAACAATCGCTCATTTTACATATTATTCAAATGTAAATGGCTTTCCTTATTATGACGTTAGGCGATTAACATTCTTGATGATATAGCGGACGTGTTTCGCGCAGCGAATGGCGACTTGGGCTTGCGCGACATCAATTATGCGTGTAGTTTATTGCCTAGACTTAATCCACCTTATTAAACTCGGTCTGTCAGACAGAAGTTTTGACGCACGCATTGTCTTAACTTTATGTCGCCCCTATTGCGGCGTTAAGCCGATTGGGAACTCCTGCCGTAATACGAGTTGCTCGTTTGCAGTACCATTACAATAATTGTGCGCTGCCTAAGCCATTAAGCCACTTGCGCCAAAATCAAGGGAGTTGGTACCAATTAGTGGAAAATATGTGCCGAGTATGGAGTGAACGAACTCGTTACATTATTATATTATGTTAAGCTATTCTGATACTAAATAAATGTTTTACCCAATATATTCAACTTCATTTAACACCATATTTAAAGTCTCTATTTAGATCGGATTTGTTATCATGCACCGTCAGATGCAGATAGTATTCTTTCCAATTATATTCGTTACTCTCTAAATCTGAATTAATGTATATTTACTGATTAATTAATGGCAACTTGGCACTGGATAATCAGTAAAATTCAAATTTTTTTATCGAGACGTTAATCTTCATATAATTATTATGCTAATGTTTTAGCAATAATAATCAAAATTATAGTAACGTATAAGTCACAAATATCAAAACATTTTTTCGCAGTGTATTAGCGATGGTAAAAAGATCAACGATGCATAAGGTTTTTCCTTATCGTCTTGAAAACCTGATTAAAAGCTTCCTGATGCTTTACAACGGAAATCGGTGCAAGCCATTAATTCGCGGCGATTTTAGCTTTTATATGTATTTTCAAGAAATTTCCCTTTACTCGTATTTCCGAACAAAAAGATAAGAACATGACTCGCGATACCATTGTGGCGCGCAAAAACGGGATACACGCATGTCATTGAGCAATTGCGTACCGTAGAAGAGAGACGCACACCTCGTTCTTTTTTACATCCCTACTGTCGACAGATTGAATTTCTCGTTTGTTCGCTTCTCCAATTTCTAGCCGTTACAGTCGCGAACGTAACAAGCGCTCTCGCAAGCGTGTGTTGATTTATTAGCGGTCACCAAACGTGTTTTCCGTAGAGATTATGCGAACGTACTCCGTTTATCGCACCGCGTAACGGCATAACCGAGAGAAACTAGCGGAGTACAGCTACTCTCCTCTTATTGGAGCAAAGGTAACAGTTGGGTATAACTCAACTCACGAAAGATTTTAAATAACGTCTGAGGATAACGAGAAAGATAATCATCCACCCGCGATATTGAAACGTCGGAGATCGCGACGATTTCCATGGAGGACTCTTGTATCGACCGCGCGCCTTTAGCACGGCAAGGAAAATTAATTAGGCGAAACTCGCCGGATCGTTACAGGCTCAGACGGATAGAGTGGATGTAGTGCTCGCCGGTTATCCTTTAATCACTTTTCTTTCCCTTCAGCGCCAGATGACATCTTCATCCGCGCACGCTTCCTACTTTTTATCTCAGTTTCTCGGTCTCTTTGTCGTCTGCTTGCAATCCTGTCGCCTCTGTTACCGTTGAAACACCCTCTCATTTTTGCCATCTCGTTCTCCTTTACGACATAGAGAATATTAATTCGCGATTGAAATTTTTCCGTAACGAAAACAAGCAGCGTTTGTCAAGTATTCGCCTGCCAACGGTGAACGTTTCTCAATGAGATGGAAATGAAGGCTGGCTTGTACCAAGACGCGGCGACTTGAAATTAATCTACCGCGCCTCATAATTGCGAAATGACGGAAAATCATTAAATAACGAAAATACGTCGATTTAATATAATTCACCGCCTCTCGTGAATTATTCGACTCGGTCTAGAGAGAAAAACCAATTACACTTTGATCAAAGTTACTTTTTTCTCTTCAAAGTACATAATACATACTCTGAAGATTTTTTCTCACTGAATTCAATACCACTAACAAAATTTGCATAGCGCATCAAGATTTTTCATAAATTGATGTGTAATAGTAAGAGGGTGATTTTTGGCCCATCCTAACTTATTTATAATCCTGATGTGCTGTATAAATTCTGAGGACATCGTGTTCAGCGCGAAAAAATCTTTGGAATATTGTGACACTTCAAAGAAAAAAAAGTAATCTTTTTATTGAATTGGGTAATTATACAAAAAGTCTAACATTCAAACAGCCATAACTTAATGAAACTAAATTGTAAGTCGTATATACTATCAAAAACTAAAATTATTTAAAAGTTTTTGAATTGTACTTTTAAGTGTTGTATAGACTTTATTTAGAAACAAGTTTCTGTTTTGCCGTAAAACATTATTGAAAATAGTATATAGAAATAGTCATTTTTTATCTACTTCACTTGAATTTATTTAAAATTCGACTGTGTTATGCAAATTTGCGACGATATCGCGCTCAGCAAGAAAAAATCTTCAAAAAATGTACTATGACATTTCGGAGAGAATTTGGGTGTTTTACGGAGCAGTGTTACGGAAGTATAGTTGCATCAGTGCTGTGCTATTGAATGTTTCGCAACCTGTTTTGTTTTCATTAATTAAACGCCAATTTAATCGGTTTTACGAGAATTTACGTGATCGAGAATTTACGTATCGAGAATTGAACTGCCCGAATTACCGAAATTGTCGATTGGAGAGCAAATGTTCTTTCAAGGAACGATTCCTTGAAGAAAAAAAGTGCAAAAAAAAACACGAAAATGCAAAAGAAATTGGGACGATTGGAATGCACAATGGTGTATTCGGTGAAATAAATTGCGCCCACCCTCCAGCGGTCTCGCCACCTTTCCCCATTTTCTTCGATACGGGAGAGAGATTCGAGACTGCCGGCCTGCGTCGGTCTCTTATCAATTCAATCGCATGGATATTACGATCGTATCGCGTATCATGCTCGCGAGAACTATATTCGAATTTTTCGCGATTCGATCAAAAGATGTTTACTGTTTTAACATAGATTTTCCTCGCAGTGCAGTTTTCAAAGATATCAAAGTGGATTGCGTTGCAGAGAAGGGAATCGTCGGACAGGAAGATGTTTTCCGAGCAAAATATTTACAGTTTCAATGTGCAGTATCGCCAAGGATTTGTCAACGTCGGAATCTTATATATTTTCCATCAATCCTGCGATGCTACTTTTGTGAGATTCAGATGGCGGCGTTCCGAAGGTAGTTATATCCTTCTTAGCGAATCCCTGACAATGTAAGCTTCGTCGATGGGGTGTAGTACGCAGGGAGATCTCTTCTAGACGTTCACAGGAAAGGCGGGTTCGCGAAGAACGAATATCAGACGTTGCGTCAAGACAAATGGCTTTTCTCCCCCACACGTCCGTTCATGCTGTTGTTGTTACATGAGAGTGAAGGATATGCATTTCCTATGTGCCTTTATCCTTTGAGCTGTTGACTGTTTTGTATTCTGTTTTGTATTCATTAACTAAACGCCAATTTCACCGAAATTTACAATCGGGAGCTTCGTTGCTATACGACAAAATACATCCATATTCACTAAAAAAGTCTCATAATAATAATCAAGTCTAGATGGCAGTTAATAAAGCTTTGCATTGAGAAAAATTTCTGGCTGGATTAATTGAAATTCTGGTTGAAAATGAACGAATGAGAATTTCCTAGTTAAATCTACTAGAATTCTAGCCGAGACAACTAGAATTTTTTGATTGATATAATCAGAATTTTTGGTCATTTTCAACCAGATATTTTTCTCAGTGTACTGAAATAATTTTAATTAAAGATTCGGTTAGTACAACCAAAATCAATTAAACACTACTTTTACTTTTCTAAATATTATCCTACTTTTTCAATTAATATCAAATAGTTATAGTTATTATGCTTGGCCACATATATATTAAATATCACACAAATAACAAAATACATTTGATAGCTATTACCAGACTTTTTTCATCATTAAGTCAATCGATAAATGCACCGCAGATAAACAAGGAGATCATGCTCTGTCCAAGCAGGTCCCTAATAATATTTTTGTGTAAATTTTATAATTTTCAGTTCAATTATTAGACACTGAGACTCACTCCGACCGAATATTACTCACTTCGCTTACTTATGTTTTTTCAATGTTCGTAAATAATAATGTCTATAAAACAAAAGTATAATACATATAAGGACGAAAAGTTACGATGATACACCGAGAAGCCTAGACGTTAAGAATGGTTGACTTTTTCCGATCGCGTCGAAATAGTTTATTCTGTAGAGAGCCATGTCGATCCGTTGCATTTGAGGCCCGTTCTTTTTACTACAAGTTTTCCCAGGTTGCAAGGTTGCTCGTTCCTCTCTGAAGCTGGAGTTCTTCACTTCACAGCTTGTTCTACCGCACTCTTCAAGCAGCCATTACTACGTTCGTCTTATTTATTTTCCCGGCTGCCTGTTCTCAATTTTCCTACTGCACCCAGCCCAGCACGATGAACGACGGGTCGAGTTTTCCCATTAAAATTGAACGTCTTCCGGGCGACAGAGTGGCGTCGCGCGATTGCGGTGATGGTATTTTCATCGTGGTGGCGCGAGGTAATCTCTTGCTATCGGATGCTGTATTGTTATGATGTACTTCGGTGGAAAACCGGGAAGGACGGAAAAGGGGAGGCGAGAAAAATGCCTTTCCGTATCAAGGAAATGATTCATTTTATCGGTACACATTCCCGCATGAGACTATAGTAAAAGTTTAAACATTTTGCTATTTACTGCAGCTGTAGATCTTCTAGTTTGTTTGTTTTCCCAATATTTGCGACCCTCATTTTCGTTTATTTTTAAAAATAATCTTGATGTGTAACGCGTGAAGCTTGTAAAACATAGCTGACTAAAAACTTGAAACAAGAAAATCACACGACATTTAAGTTTGCTTATACAAAACATGATGTTTTGACATTTCCATTAATATCAATTGACCAATTGTTCCCAAACGCTTGAACGCGCTCTATTTTGTAACGTTAAAACACATTGAGCCGCTTATTTATCCAATTAATTGAAATAGGATAAAATAAAGCATTGCAATGTAAATTATAATCGTAATAGGATTATACCGTGACACATAATTATTATATTTGTTGTTATATCATCGATTAAATTCATCACATTCATCACAAATTCTCTAATTTATTTAATTTGTCTAATCCGCAATATACACATGCAAAATATTATATTATTATCCAGATATTACACAATAGTTTCCAATCGAACATCATAATATTGCAATACGTTATTACCAAATACAATCAGTGTGAATTATAAAAAATTAATAATAATTAACAATCAATTATTATACTGCTATAAAAAATTCATTTTTATGGGTGTTTTGGTTGTACAAAATCAACTAAAAGTATCGAAAAAAATCATATCGGCCAAAAAAGCCAATAAGAAGTAATACTAGTTAAAAAATGTTACATAAGGCTAACAAAAAAAAAAAATTTTTTAAACTAATAAGAGAACTGTGTTCAAATTCGACAAATACTTAGACATAACAATAAAATAATCCATATATAACGTTTTTATATTTTTGGCAATGTTCTGAAATATGATCCTTAATTAATATGTATAACTACACTACCAGTAGTATTATATATCATCGCCATTTGTTAAATTACAACATTGCTTATCTGCTTCGATTTTTGATCGTTGGAAACTTGGTGATATTTCATTTCGCTGTCTCTCATATCTTATGTACGATATTCCATAAATTGCTTCTCTGCTTCGATTTTTGATCGTTGGAAACTTGGTGATATTTCATTTCGCTGTCTCTCATATCTTATGTACGATATTCCATAATATTATGATAAAACTATGACGGAAGCGTTGAACATGAAGAGAAAGAATATCGCGTTTCCTATGCGTATCCCGTGCGTCCTATACGTTCGGTAACTTTTCCTGTATTAAATTTTCGAGTTCGTAAAGTTTTATCTTCGCGACCGGGGGAACGAAGCCCCGCGGTCCGACGCAAGAGGCATATCTTAGGAGGAGTTAAAGAGCGTAATTTCACTATTCTTCGTAAAGGAGTCAATTCCGGGATCGTTAAGATTTCCCGTGACTTTATGCGTGCGTAATCCCGCGAAATGAAATGTGAAAGATTTAAGCCACCGCAGCGCCCCCGTCACGCCTGTATCGGATGAATACGAGGTGTAGTTAGCGCGTCCCGACGCCGCCGCATGTATTCGGAAAGTATAATCCGCCTCAGCATCTGTATGCATCGCGCAATGTAATCTGTGATGAATTGTATTCATGGGAACAATATAGCTCGCGCTCGGGCACGAAGTTGCGATATGAGCTGACGTCGCTCCACGCGGCCGGCTTGCAAAAACATTAGCGCGCGATACACGATATTTCGGCCTTTGCAACATTTTCAGCGGCGCTGCTGCGCTTCCCGTCCGTATCTGACTTTTATTACGGAAAATGGATTGCCCCTATTCTTCACGTTCTTTATATTTCGTTCTGATTTAATTAAAACAGAAACTGGTGCACATACGCCGGTATTAAAAGATAGATGATAAAAACAGCTGTACGAGCACTCTTACAATTGTTTTGTCCATTAAAAACAAATTTAGAAATAGACGATCCATTTGTAAAAAATATTTCGAAACACGTTTTTCGACATTACGACAGACCAACGAAATATTTCGTTATTCTCGTGCTTAAGTGCCTAACGTTATCTCATCAATATATCGCTTTCTTGTGTTGCGGAGCAACAGAAAGGACAGTTACGGATGTTAGCGTTGTGATTTATATTATCGCGCTTTACTGCTCGCGTGGAGTACGAAAACGAAGCGTGCTTTATGTGTGTATGTCTGCGTCTGCACGTTAAACGAAATCCGGAGACGAGGTAAGTGAAACAACTGCGTGGAACGATCCATCCGTATGACAATGGACTTTACCTCTATCCGTAGGTAGAAACCGCGTCAAAAGCGTGACGTGACGTGACCATGCACCACTGTGTCTGGCGTCATTGTTCGCGGATCTCTCTGCTCGACAGCGACACTTTTTGTTCAAACAAAACTCGCGAATCGCGAAGAACTTCCTGTTCCGCAAATCACACGACGTGATTACATTTGGCGAATCGTACACATAATCGGACGATTATGACACAAATATTACACGAGAGCATTACAAAGTTTTAACTATTTGTTAAGCATCGCGCTCTCGATATGCGAGCAATTGTATTATCTATAGATAATGCAAGTTTTTATGAGCGATATATTTGAATGGTTATGTCGGGCGATTAAGTTAATTCTTTTACTCATCTCAAGTTTCGAAACATTTATAAACTGTGATATTAATTAAAAATATTAATCAAGTGATTCGTTTAAAAATTAGTTTAATTTTAATTTAATATTTAAGTAAACATTAAAAAATATTAAATGAAAAAAGTTAATTAAGGGGATAATATTCGTTGCTGCATCGCTGATTTTATAAAGTGTATCTTTTTTATAACGTGAAAGTTTAATAATATAATACAAAGTTCGAAACATTAATATCCGTCAATGCGCTCATATCAAACTTTACCAAGTTTTCCTATGGGTATTTCCAATTTCACCTCTAGTGGAAGCAGATTATTGAAACTCGGTCGTTAGGAGAGAGAATTTCGTTTGTGTAATAAGCTCCTCTTGGTACTCAGACGTATGCTCGCATTCACAGTAAAAACGTAATGCCTTAATTTTGAAAAGGTTACGAGTATCTATTGAATAGATAGACGGCTCGTGCAAGAGCTCTTAAATTCTATTCACCCGTCTCGCTCTTTTCATACTCATCCTTTGTACTTCGTTCTTACTTTGTTTTTTCTGAATTCCTCTTCCATCTTCACGGCCGTTTATTTTCCGTTATCATAGATCGTTATAAGATATCAATGATACATCGATGTTGAATAAAGATGATTGGTGTTTGTATCAGTAAAAATTATTTTGTTTTTTATTGTACGCAGGTTGCCCGTGTGTAAATTTATTATCTACTAATTGATTTTTATTACAACAGTAAAAATACCTGCGTTCCAATATTTATTGGAACATAGGTATTTTCATGCGATATGAATATTATTCGCACGTACAAGATATTTAAATTCAAATATAAAAAAAACATAATTTACGGTTTTACAATATTTTTATTTTATTGTAATTTTTGGAAATAATAAAAAATGATATATGAAAATATTTTCAAATAAAGCAAATAATTCTATTGTCGAAATTTTTGTAATTTCGCCACGCAAAAAAGAATAAAAGAGATATCGTATGACGGATGTGTTTTATTGTTTCTGCAAAACCCTTAATGCAGTTAATGCTGGTTACACGAGAGCTGTGTAGCGTTTGTGGTCACTTTAGACCGCAATGCATCTCAGTGAAACGCGCAGGTATTTTCGCTTTAACATTGAATAACTAGCACTCCTAGCATGTTTGTCTCGCGGATTATTACGTAACATGTTAAAATGTAAATAGAATAGCTGCACGAATGGTCCATCCTTTAATTATTTTGCAAACACACGTATATTGCATGAAAAGTAAGATATTTTTGTTAGCAGAAATACACCGCGGTCGAAAAATAATCACTATGAGTTTTACTATGACAAGTCAACGTTTACAATGATAACGTGGGATTACTCTTGATCGGACAATTTAATAGCAGCGGCCGTTTGAGCTACCCAACGGTATAATGGATTCATCCACTTCAGTCGATATTGCTTCGGAATATAAACCGAAATGTAATTATCGGAAATGTATATAAGAGCATATGGAAATTTGAAAAATTTCCACAGCTGTATGGTGAATGATGAATAGACCCATTTCGTGGCAATTCAGTAACTACTATCGTGTGTTGTTTTGCTATAAAGTAAATTTTTATTATTAATGAAACAAATAGTTGAGGTATTATTAAGCAATTCTGATTATTTCATTATCTAAATCTTGCATTTAACTCGGAAATAATCAGCTGGAGTATATTTGCACCCTAATAATATTTTATTTTTTGAAAATGTATAATTTTGTAACCACACTGAATTTTTTTTTAAAGAAACAAATTCCTAAATCTATAATATTTTTGCGAGGAAGAGCACATTACTATTCCTATTTTTCTTCAATCTACTGCAATGTCGCCTTATTTTTGTGATTAATGTTCTAACAAAAGTAATAAATATTTCATAGTTTGAAATCTAAAATCTCAATTGAACAACACTTTTGTAAATATAATGTATTTGTTAAGTTTTAAATTCAAATATTAAAATTATTAACAAAGTTATTATATAAAATGTAAATGGGAAGGGGCCATAATACCAACTTTTCCTCTAGTGATTTTAATTGAGGTATAAAATTACCTCAGGTAAATCGTTTACATAAAAAAAAAAAACAAGTGATTACTCGTGGCCAAGTTAATCGCTGAGGAATAAACACTTTTATAAATACGTCATTTTATTTTATATTTTTACAGAAAAACTATTTAGATCTTAATATATCAAAATACTTTATCTTATCTTGTTATTTCTCGAGTGAGAAATTATTTATATTTTAATCAATATTAATGAGAAAATATTTTTTTCGCTTTAATGAAAATTAATCTCTCGAAGTTGAAATCATTGAGTTCTTATTGCGAGATTTGTGTTAGCCAGTATTATCGGCGAAATCCGTAGAACTCGCTAACAAGTCCGATGTGGCTCTTCGAGCGTGAACCCGTTACATCACGCTTCTCTATTGGAGACGCGATAAGCTGCCCGTAAACCAGCGCGTGGTCGAGAAGGACGTATCGCTGGACGAAGTTGGACGAGCCTCACAGGTGGTATTGGTAATTTGTAAGCTGAATTTCGCGTACGTCTCTATAGTCGTTCGGCTGCAAGTTTCACCAGCGTGGACCGATAAATTTTCGGAAAATCCCGGCTATTAGCCTGAAACAGGCGTTGAGTTGCACCCGTTACGTCGGGATAATTTGGCGTCACGTCAGAGCGACAGAGAAAGAGCAAGAACGTGTAAGAGAGATGATGGAAACTCCCCGAGGGTAAGAGAACCGACTGGAGAACTCTATGAGAGAGAGAGAGAGAAGAGAACGGACCGAGAGAGAAAAGGGAACCGTCGGGTTCTTGTGAAAGCGTAGCTACTGGCGCCAAAAGCCAATGGGATTCTGCGGGCGGAATGCAACGTGAATCGTTCCTGGGCAACGGCCAGGAACGAAGGAGAGAATGAAATAATCCGGGTGTTGCCACCGAAAGAGCGGAAGCGAGAGGAAGAAAAGGTAGTGAAACGCGATGCATTTTGGTAGAGCGAAGTCTACCTGGGCCAAGATCGTCGTTACGAGACGGAGTCTGAAAAGTACTCCTGAGAATTAACTCGCTCCCTAATATCTATAGTTCGTTTCGGTTATAATTGAGCCGTGAAGGTCAATTTTTAATGTATCTGAAATTACGCACGTACGCTCCGTCGGTTTAGGAACAAATTCACGATTCGCTAATTACACGTTAAAAGACACTAATTGATAAAAATAGATAATCACTAGCTGAACTCGAAAAAGAGAAGGGATGGAGAAAAGATAAAGGTATTTATTATATTCTAGAAATGTCCACTAAGAACATAAAAATAACAAGAAGAAAGATGGTAAAAAAATAATACAAAAGAAAAAAGAAAAATGGTAACAAAATAATACAAAAGAAAAATAATAAAGGCATTTATGAATTTTGTAGAGCAAGCCCTCTAAGAACATAAAATAACAAGTAGAAAAGAAAACGAAAAAGAAAAAATGTAATGAAATAATAATACAAAATGAAAACAGAATGAGATAGAAAGATAAGACATTTATTAATGTTTTAGAGCAAATTTTCTAATAAGAGAGAACATAAATATAATAAATAAAAAAAAATGGAAAAAAAACGGTAACTAAATATAAAATAAAAACAGAGAGAGGGAGAGAAGGAAGAGCGAGGGGGGAGTAGAGGGAGGGGAGGGGGGAGTGTGTGTGTGTGTGTGTGTGTGTGTGTGTGTGTGTGTACTGTCGTCGTGCACTTGAAGTGCACAAGAAACGCATTTCTGTCCGTTTCGCACGGAATTCTATTCGATAACGTGCGTACGTTCAAAACTCCTTCGTGCCTGCACTCCGTGATGCACTTCGTCTATTTATTCGAGCATGCTTTAGTTCATTCGCAGCCGATGCTGCCGCTATTGCGGAATAACTGCACGCGACGCGAGCTGCAAGATCGATCACGTTGAGAGACGGGATTTCGGTTTTCGTACTTTATTTCATCGTGCGATCCGGAATTTTACATTATACTTTAGGATACGATTTATTATCATTAAAGATTGAGACGCATTTAGGAATGCGACTTCTAACCAAATAAATTCAATGTGTCTTTATCATTATCTTGTGAATTTTTTTATTCCTAAAATATTTAATAATTATAAAAAATATTTGTTTGTTTTTTGTGTATTATTTTTGTTGTACTATAGATAACAATTTGTATTGCAAAGTTATTATAGAGGAAAGTGGAGGAATTAGCCGAATATGGCATAAATATGAACAAGATTATTACAGTATATTAGAGTAGTATTATTAAGTATTTACATGTCGCATGCAGTAATATCCGATATATGCTTATAATGTCCATATAACACGGTGCTATGGAACGTACGCGCCGTTCAAGTTAAATAGCATTATATCTTTTCAATGATTTTTGATGTATGGGAGAATGGAAAAATTGTAAATACTAAGGAAAAAATTAAATAAAGTCTATAATTACTTTTCAATTATAGAAACTTCTATTCGGCAAAAAGTTTTATTTTTGTTTAAAATTATAATTCATATTGATAATTCGTATGTATAAATGTTCATTATTGTAAACTAAATTAACAAACTAGAGTATCTTTTGAATATAGATTTCTATAATTGATAAATAACGATCAGCTTTATGTATCTTTTCTCTTAGGTATTTAATTTTTCCTATTTTCTCTTTTATAAAAAAACTTTGTTTAATCTTTGATAAATCTATCAAAAGATATGTCAAAGAAATTATTACTTTGCAAGCTCTTTTTGAATTTATGGCCACTTTTATCATCGAACCGTAACGTACACCGAATGAAAGACGATAATATTGTATGTTACTGGAAGTTTTTAAATATATGGTCTGACAATAGTTTCTGAACTGCAACAATAAAAACACGAACATCTTGGATAACAAAATGTTGTATTTTATCTTTTAAAGTAATTCATGGTCAATAAAAAAATTTTACATATTTTTGATAAAGACTCCAAAATATTTTTTTAAGTCTATAGCTAGAACGCTGTTTAAAACACTCATCACATTCCTTTAAATGTCTTCAATATCTTAAAAATGTTTACCTTTTCTGATATTTTTAAGTTTTGAAAATAGCATGAAATTCGAAAAAACAGTTTCAGCAAGGAGAGTAGTTAATCTCAACAAATCTTTTCTTGACCAAAAAAGTTACATGACCACGTCTCTAAGTGCAAGGAAATCGTCGGTTTTGATCAAGAAAGGAGATTTTGAAATTAACCACCCATCTTAATAGCCAGATCTCGTTTTTTTCGAATCTCATGCTATTCCTAAAAATTAGAAACCTCAAAAAAGATAAATATTTTCGAGATATCGGAGGAACGTGACGAGTGCTCTGAACAGTATCCAACTATGGACTTTAAAAAAAGTTCTGGACCTTAACAAGTCTTTGTATCAAAAATTTGTATTGAAGTTATGGAGGACTACTTTAAAGGATAAAATATAATAATTTGTCATTTAAGATGTCTGTATTTTTTTATTACTGCAGTCTGAGAACTTTATACAGTACTACATAGCAAAATACGTGTTATCTATACAAGTGTAAAATCTTCACAGTATTATATACATAAGATTGTAAACTATAAAATATATTTACAGATACGAGAATTTAATAATGCTTTATTTTTCACAATATATAGCCATATAGCTGCAATGGCAATAAAAGGGTTAAAACCTGTTTACTCCAGAATATTTCTAAAGCAGATGCTTCAAAGCAGCAAATTTTTTTTTTATTTACTATCTCTTATCGGATTCATCTCTTATCTCCTTTTATTTAAAAAATAAAATCTAAAATCGCATTTCTATTCTGATTTTTTAATATTTTTTCCAGAGAAATTTTAATTAAATTCTGCTGTATGCAGCACGATTGTATTAGTTTTCAATATTACTAGTCGTAACTACGTTACCATTGTATCAAAATAGTCCATCGACAAAAATAGTTACATTGTACGTAAAACTCTCGTGACCACAACGTTTCTACCATTAATTTTCACTGCGTCACTGATGACAAAAAGCAATACATTTTACGAAGTTCATTCGCAAAAGGAAAGCATTGATTTTACGACCGGTCTCCGCTCGCGCCACAGGCACGTCATATCGTTATTCTTTCGTATCGACGTGTGGCGTTGATGGACACTGATTTAATCCCTAAAGCCTCTACGGTAGAATTGTCTTGCGCGCGAATACTATATATATTCCTACAAATTATTTTTTGACTCTTCTCTGTTCATTCTTTTTTGTACACCGAGGTGATGTACAAAATCATCAGATGTCAAAATATTGTTAAACTTTTATATTCGAAAAAAGAAACGAAGATGTCTGTTCTGTTCTATAGACTCGTTAAAGGACATTAGAATATTATTAATACATAGTTTATACCTATACCTAGAAGTTATTACTCTACCGAAGGAAGCTTTGCATTTTATATTTAAACTCATCATTGAGGAAGTGGTTTTGTATGTAAATCCGTCCATTTTTCCTTCGATCATTTGAATTCATGCTTAGTGAGATAACTTTCCCGACATACATGCATCATCAGACATTTATGCATTGTAGCAAAATCCTGACGTTCTGTCGAGTATTCTCTCATCTTTTATCTATTTGAAAATCATGAAGTATTCAATAGTTTTCTTTTTTATTGAAATAAAAGCAAAACTCGATTAAGTGAAATTGTCCTATTTTAGCGGCAATCTTTCTTGTCATTCACATCGTAATTCTTCTTTAAAAGTGTGGATATACCCGATAAAACATATCTCTCCTTTGCCAAGTAATCGATTGACCTTAAATTTTTCACTAACCTTGTCTCTTACACCGCGGAATCGATTCCAAATGAAAGAAATGGATTTTCCACGTTGTTTTGTTAAATGCCGGTAATTATTTTTATACTTATTGACATACAGTACCGGACGAAGCATAGTATCGAAACTATTTTAGTAAATGTAAGAAGAGAAGATAAATGTGTATAATAAACGACTCGTGTAAATTAGAATTGAGACAATTTTATTTATATATGAAGTGTGTGTGTGTGTGTGTGAGAGAGAGAGAGAGAGAGAGAGAGAGAAGTTTAGAGTATTATCTTTATATAAAATACATATTTATTAATTTTCTAACAAATTTTATATTTTAACAAAATTCGACTAGTAGAACGATAGAAAGAGTTCTGTATTTATATATAAATATTAACTTATCTCTCTTTTTAGGACTGTGAAAGATAAAGAAATTTCATCGCATGCTCCAGTAGATGCATGTCGATGCTTATATCCATTTCTTCACTGTTTGTTTCTGTGTTTCTTGTAGATATATACTAACACAAGACGAATACACGTAAGTACAACGTTTCAAAAGTTTCGTTCTAAGAAAAGCAAATCGTTTTTAAAGCAGATTACATAATTAGCTTGTCATCTTTATTTTGAAAACGCGTGTATCAAGTTATATTCTTTAATAAGTCCAATTGCATATCATCAGATCTTTTGAGCTGCTGCAAATTACAGTATATTTCCATATGTACATGAGATAAAGAGAACGAGACGCGCGAGTAACATAATTTGCTGAGAATACGGAAATGACGTCTCGATGGAATTGTACTCTCCCGTAAGAGATGTGCGTTCTTATATTTGTTAAATCCGCGGAAAAACTGTACTGTGAGCTCCCTATCGCGGGGATGTACTCAGCAACAAGTAGAACAGATTCCCCTCTTCTTCAAGTGCTTTGTGCAATACGTTTTATCGCAATTATAATTATGCTGAAGGTAAAAGCGCGAACGTTGTTGTGAATCAGTAAAAAAAATCACAAAAAAAGAAATGCCAATTACCATTGTAACCATTAAAGAGAAGTCGAAGTGGACCGAAACGTGACTTTATATAAGAGATCTTTTTCCGCTTTTATTCAGAGAAAGATGTCTTTCTCTGCTTTAATTTCACAAGATATCTCGTTCGTTACGTAAAAGATAATGGAATTCTGTATTTCATAATATTTTATTCAATATATGTATACAGTGTGCATATATCATGTTGGTTCTACGATTTTACGTACGAAGACTCCAAGTAACTGACTGTAACATTCTCCAATTGTGAGTCGCGATGTCCAAACCGTATTCCAAACCGCGTTTCAAGGATATTTCTGGCGAATTCCCGACTGAACGGCAGTTGGCGGTGACACTTCGCGGTTACTCCATTTTTTAGTTACTGTTCGGCGGGCATTTAGGCTAATTGCTGTATCGCCGCCATGGTCAAAATGGTGTATGTCGTATCGACCTGTACGGATTGCTATTGTACAGGTAGATATCCGATACAAGCATATGCACTTGCATCATGTACTTCCCGCAGAGCGACCGATGGCGGCGGCGGCGCGTAATAGGGTGTCAACCCCCTTCCGCCGGAGTTGCAACGCTTGTTCGAGCACCACTCCCGTCTCGCTAGAATTATTTTCTTACGCTCCAAAGATGTCTTTTGAAAGGGCGAACTTTCTGACAGCAGCAACCTAACTAAAGGACGAACTTTCGCGGAGACGAGGCTTCCGAGGCACGACCTGCGCTTGAACCACACCGCCTCATTTTACGAGGAGCAACACCATTCTTTTTACCACCGTTGGAACCTTCCGTCTCGACAAAATTCCGTATGAAATCCCGAGAAATACCACGCTCACGGATATTCGAAATTCACGCGGATGGTAGCTTTTATATTTCGCGTAACATTCGGAATTTTTCCAGTTTTATTCTCTATCTGTCAAAAGTATGTTTGTGAATGTGATAAAATTATTTTGTTCGACTCGATTTATAAATGATATTGCTCGAGTTTGCATTGTGCGATTATTTCATGTCAAATTAGTGTTGTCAAGATTAATCTTTATGAAAAACTCGCGTCACGTTTATTGAGTTACGATTAAAATTGCAAGCTCTGTGAACTATTTTTCATGTGTGACATGTAGAGCGTTTTCGTAATGGTTGATACGCTACGTTTATGTACATATGGACGATCGAGAGATATAACGAATTGCCATTTGGCATTCAGGTATATTGCAATCCGGTTAGCATGAACGAATTTTCTTTTTAATAGGAGAGTCGGACCGACCGATTCGGCGGAAATATGTTTGTGGATTTTTCGCTTTAGTGTACAGACCACTTTATGGGGTAGGATTCCACGTATCGTCGACAAATGTTGAAAGTATAAAAATTTCCAAATGTACAAACATCGATATGATGCACGCATGTTCGATCTTGCATCGATTCGTACACGTGTAGATTCCTATATGGCAACATCACAGACTAATGCTATAATATAATATATATCATGCTCGCGAGTCTCTATAACGCTATCCGTATAGCTGCACGCGATTCATATCGATGGCTCATTTCCTATCACGTTGAACGTCTTTCGTCTGTTTACGAGCACTTTGCCCGTTCTTGAATCTCGTTAACTCGAATATTACCATGACGCTAATGTAGAGCTCGTCTTGCAGTAAAGTTGTGCCAGTATCTTGAATGCGCACGCTGCCCCGTAAGCGCTTCCGATCGCTTAACTTTTGATACATATACATATCTTACTAGCTAATGGATTTCACGCTTGCATTATTCCAGATCGATATACAGTTGAGTGAACGTATTGCTCCGACTTGTGAACTGAAACTCTATGACGAGACGCGTTGCGATATGCTATTCTGCAATCGATGAAAAATCGCTTAATTTCTCATTATCTCTTGATGCTTCTATATAAAGACGAAGAACACGAGGTCGAGATATTCCTACATTGCATTAATTATATTAAACGATAAGAAGGATCAAACGCTAATAGATTACATAAGAACATAATCTTATTACGATTATAATTAAAATATAATTAAGATAATTTACTAACTTTTTCATTGTTAAAGGAGCTTGCATAGTTTTACACTACATAGTTCGCAAAGAAACGTTGCAAATAAACTTTATCTGCCGCATTGTCCTCAGAATACGACATTAAGTTTAGTTTTTATTTCCGTGATAAAGCTGCAGGTAAAACCGAAAGATCCTCAGGCGACTCATTCCGTTCTGCGCTGTTCCGCCAAGAGGTACGAAGATGTAATTAGATTCATTAAAACTAACTCCACGAAGCTGCTCATAACCGTAATATTTCGGAAAGTGACGGTTCATTCTTTAGCAAGATTGAATTACAATCAACGTAAATAATTGAAAAGACACTGCACATTTATATTATTTTTAAGTCCGTATTTATAGTATTATTTATATATAATATTACAAAATCGTTATTTTAATTATGATTCAACAGCGTATCAAGTAAGATACTATGAATGAAGTTTCGTATTTTGGGACGTAGATTGAAACATGTTTGATAATCACACTTTGACAGATTGAAAACCTATAAATATTAATAACTAAATATTAACTTAAGTTAATTATAATTATAATAATATACTAACTATACTGAGCACGTTTGCGCTACTCGAAATAAATATTATCTCTCTAAATCTTTCTCATCACAACGAAACGTACTCATAGAGAGAGAGAGAGAGAGAGAGAGAGAGAGAGAGAGAGAGGAAAGGAAGTATAACATTAATTAACCCTCAAAAAATTAAGAAAGCAAACCAATCTTGTTTTAATTACCGCTAATAATTATCCTAATGCTTCTTGTAAAATAAATATTATATATTATAAAATATATTTTGCTTAATGCATTTCAAATTAACAAACAGTTGATACGCCATCGTTAATTGAATCATTCAATCTGATAATTAGCATTACTTTGTATTCTGAATTTGAAAATAACAGGCAATAATTTTTATTTCCTATCACATTAACCCTTTTAGAATGAAATAAATCGCGCCAAATTTCATTAAATAAACACTCGCTGGTTGAAGACAATAATTATCCTTGTGCAAAAGAACATTAATTAAGATACTAATTAAGTCAATTGTTACAAAGTACATCTTGAAAAGGAACAATTTAATTGCGAAATATGAGTAAGAGAAGTGTGATTGGTTTGAATTTAATTAGAAAACGTTTGGAGAATCCAGTTTCCACTGATCGGACACAATCCGATTGAGTCTGGTATATCGAATAATAGGGACCGAACAATAGATTCCTCGATTCGCTTTCCTCCTTCAACAAATGTTGCTAGAATTCTGGTCTTCCTGTCGCTTTATAGTACTAATGCAAACGATGATGTTCGGTGATAGTACGATATCACTAACGGAATAAATCTTGATGAAAGTAATACTATCTCTGAAATTTATATCTAGATGAATCAATATCCTGAACTTTTTGTATTGTTTACTTTTAATAAAGGGAAATAAAGACGATTGATTCTCAATTTATATCTCAAGAATTCTAGAACTTTCTATTATTTTTCGACCTATATAAAACACATTTATTTGTATAAATTCGGAAATATATATTAATATATATATATATATATATATATATATATATATATAAATGCATAATATTCAACTTATTAAAAGATTTTTTAATATTTTGTTAATGCAAAATTATTAAATAAAATTAATAAAATTAAATAAAAAATAAGATTGAGATAAAAAAGAATACAAACACATGTTTTTACATTTATGCGATTTTACTATTTTTTTATGTATATGAATGAATCTAATTAATTTAATTAATTTATCCTAATATAATTTATTTATTTATTTTTTAACTAATTAATTTATTCTAATTTATTTGAAGAGTATATAAATTTTGTGGTTTCATTTAAAATGTAGACTTTGTACGTCGTTCATCAGAAAAATATTCGAACGTTTTTATTCCATATACAATAATATAGTATATTTGTCTCATCGGTCGAGTATTTTCAGAATAATTTCGTGCGACACTAAATATTATATGTAAAAAGTATAAGTGATTTTATATTGCGTAAACAATTCAACTATAGATTAAATATTGGAAACTCAATTGAAGAATATTATAAACATATTGACATATAACACGAGTGTATAATTCTTGAATTTTAAACCATGCTTTAAACGTATGTTTGAAGGATTATATAAATCCTTCAAAAGAGCCTTCATAATACTTAAATAATCCGAGGAAAACAATATAAAATGTAATTTTTAACGAGAGTTTTCTCATCTAAATATTTTCAGATACAAGAGAGAAAGAATACAAGTTACATTTGAGATATTTTCTTATTTCATGATATATTCATGATATAATCATCAAAATGATTGATTCAGTTGAAAAGCAACGAGAAATATACGTAAATAATATCTATATTGCATAATAAAATAAAAGTAGTCTAGTATAATTATCATTCTTTATGGTAATCTATTCCAAATTAAAATAAATAGTGCATTATATCTTGATTCAAATTATGCAGTTTGTCATGCTATTCATAAACGTGTTAGATATGGAATTCATTGTGTAAATTCCACAAATTCTAAACTTAGATTTTGAACTGAATTTTGAATAAGATTCTGCCTGAAGAGATTGCCATATTAATTGTAACAAGATAAGTTTGCTATAATTTATTAAAGAATTATAATAATATTAATTAAATTCAGAAATTATTAGTTTAATTTGTATCACATGTAAAATACATTCAGCGAGAAATAAAAGTGTTTTACAATCGATCTAATCGAGCGATAAATCAGTACGCGTTTAATTTCTGGCTTTGACATATTTTCCCTCAAGAGTTTTCTCAATAAACTGCATTTTAGTTTTCTCTGTAGCCTGCTGCTGTTTTGTTCTACTTGTGTTTCTCTCCTGCTTACAACTACAATTACTGGCTAATGACTGGAATACGTGAAATCGATACTAGAAATATACGAGCCACACGGCGTACGAGCCGAATCACAATGTGGCGCACCTCTATATGTTATTTTGCCTCTAATTTTGACTGTACTTGTTCATACAATTAACAGGCTAATACATCGAATAAACAATACACTGTAATGTATATTTATGCATTGGAAATATTGTTATAAAAAACATCTTTGTATTTCATAGGATGTACATTCTAAGGCTGAAAGTTACTTATTAAAATATTTATAATAAAATGTATTTTTAACAATATAATTCTTTAGATCTAATAATTGTTACTGGATCTGAAGAATTATTCTTATTATTAAGAAAAAAACATTATTATGAATATTTGAGTATAATAAGTAATCCCATACATATTATTTTTGAAAAATATTTCTAAAGTATTGGTTTAAATATATTACACATACAAGGTGTTTTACAGGAAGATGTAATTAGATGTTGGAATGTATTCAATTTAAAAAAAAACAAAAATTGCGCTGAAAAGAGGAAAGTCTGTAATGGGTGTAAATAAAATTTAATAAAATATTTATACATAAGTTTTTTTTTGTACTTAGTAATAATCATACATATATGAATATGTAAGTACAATTATCAATTTCGTAGAGTGTAGACTATGCATCGATTCGGTTTGTCAGTTAGATACTAGTAGCATTATTAATTATTAAATCAACGATCAATTATTTTATTTGTAAGATTATTATTTCAGTTCATGACTGTGTTTCATTGTTACAAGTTCAACAAATCGAATCGGTGCACAATCTATAGAATTCATAATATATTCAGATATAAATATTACTAAGCATCAAGGACTCGCATTGACTGAAAACAGTTTTCTTTTTTTGTTTACGTTTATACATTAGCCTGTTGATTATAATAGTTAATTACAGTTAATAACAGATGCAAAATCAGAGATGAAATAATACACACATACATGTTTGAAGATATTTATCGTAATCTCCAATGCGTTCAAACTAATGTAATGAACAAAGTATAGGTCGTGAATATTATCATTATCAGGGTACAAATATAGATACGATACCGTCAGTTTCGATACTATTTAGTATACTGCCACTTCCTGTTCGTATCTGAAAATGCCGAGATACCGTACAGTGCGCGTGTATATACCACCAAAGCACTAGAGGTAATAGGCTATAGGCTTCGTAATAGCTTTGAGATTGTTGCATCTACGAAATTTCCCGGGGTTGGGCATGCACTTAAGCAGCGTGCAAGTATGCAGGTTATGTGAGGCGATTTTCAAAATCATTTTATCAACATTGCCTGTTCTTTAAGCAAATTACATGCAAGATCCGACATATAAAAATAATAGAATAAAAATTATTGTAAAAGATTATTTCATTCTTTACATAATTCTTCAAATAATTCACAGCTACTTTTAAACGTTTAACATGATCTCGAAATGGCTGACCTTTGACATTCGGTTCTAATTTTGGGAATAAAGAGAGATCATACAAGAAATAAAGGAGACTAAATTTGAAGAGGAGGAAAATTGCGAATGAACTAGAGTGCTTTTTAAGCCAAAAATTCATGAACTAAAAACGTCAAACGAGTAGACGCACTGATATAATATAAGATTCAATTTTCTGTAATTTTTGGATAAAATTTTTGTACAGGTCTTTATCGTACAGATTTTTTTTTCAGGAATATTTTAGTACCCTAATAGTGTGTTTTACTATTTGTTTATTTAATATAACTTTTTAAATAAATAATTTCTATTGCATAATTATTATTATATTATTTTATGTATAAAACAATTATCTCATAATACTGTAAAAAAATTTTAAATAGCTTTAATTATAAATCATTTTAAATTTTTAGTCTTTATATCAACTTTTAATATTAAATAAATTATTATATGTATATGTCATGTTCTATTTTCTTAGTTGCAAAATATTCTAAATTAATCAAATTTGACGAAAAATAGGGTTTTTCGTCAGTAGCGAGGCGATATTGCATATATTTTCTTTTACGTATGCCTTAATAGGTTTTTGTATGTGAGTGTTTTATCGTACGTGGGCTCACATAGGATAATAAAATGATCCTCTTACTTTCTCTCTAAATCTTCCTTTTTTTAATCCCGCTTATAGTTCGCGACTAAGCTTTATAGATAAAAGTGATATTATTATACACATTAATTAATAAAATTTTTTTTCAAGAAACTCGATCTTCGTTATGTTTTATTATTACGCTTTATGATTAAAGTTAAAAATCACATTAAACGTATTTATTATTACCTTTAACCTGAGATATCAGTGGAAACCTCAGGTTAAAAATTTTGTTAGAATATAGCATTACATTTTCGCTGCTCTACAAAGTGTTACAGCAGTAGTATCTTAATTAACGTTGATACCGCGTGAGATGTGAATTCCTTTCACAAGAATTTATCCCCCGCGACAAATCGCGTCGTTAAACTATGCCAGGCAACATCTTGTGCCGGGCTATCGTTCGCCACGTCATGATAACCATCGTTTATGCATTAATCAAGTTTTCGATCAACAAGTTCTTGAGCAACTTGTTGCTGTCATGCGGTGGCTATTTTACGCGCCAGTAATTATAAATTATTAGACGTTTAACTATGTCCTAACTATATCTGACTAAATAATAAAATTTTGCGTGGAACGTAATTACGTTTTCCACGTGGTAAGATAAGCAAGACATTAACATGATCTAGGATAGTTTTAGACATAAAACAAGCACATACTTGAGCTAATATATTTCTGAGAGATATCTTCGACTATACTTCTTCCTACGAAACGTTTTAATGCGCGTAATCAAATCTAAATTAATTTTCTTAAAACTGTGTTTCTTCTTTTCACGATCAATTTTCTATCTTTTAATCTTAAATGATGAGAGAGAGAGAGAGGGGGGGGGGCAAAGCAAATACGTACATTGTAAAGTACGAGTACGTGTAAGAGGCAGAGAACGAAAAAGCGGGAGGAGGTCAAAACGTAGCTCAGAGTGACAGAGGACCTAGAGTCAACCACGAGCGTGACTTATGGAGCAAACGAGGTCGCGACTTACTCACTTGCGTGCTCACTGCTTTCATTGTCACCCTTCGCATGCAAATTGTAAACCGAGCAGCGTATATGTATCTGAATTAATCTCCAGACATTGTCTATGCGAGAAACGATGGCCGGCATAATCGTGTCGACCATCGTTCCTTCATTTGATCCATGAAGGATTTCACTCTCAAGTTGAGGTCATAAGCCGTTATGCGCAAATGCTCCTTCGACACGAGGACCTCTCGTCTTATTTGCTCCATCTATCCATCTTCCGTGTCTTACCTTCATGCGTCTTATTGTTACACTATGTGACCATTTGGGTCAAATGTTTCTCAATTTTATCTGACGTGGCTAACGTTAGCACGCATCCCTTTTCACGGGGGAAACAAGTTTTCTATCGTCTTGGCGAATGTTAAAAAGTTTTCCCGAAACGCGATTCCCAAAGGGTAGTAATCGATACGAATCCTTTTCCCGACAGCAATATTCAATGCAATAGACATCACCAATACAACACACACACATTTTATAATATAGTTTCTTTTTTCGATTTGTTTTAGGTAAGTCCGTATGCTGATGCTTTTGTTTGAAACTCAATTTCCATGGAACCGCTTCACTTATATGGTGAGTATTTGATGTAATGTCGAAAGTTGAGAATATTTTAATAAGCAGTGCGAAATTCGGCATTCAGAATATTCTATCTTAACCATAACAACTTCCTAACAACAATAAAAAAGTTTTCTATACAGAATACGAATACAGAACTAAAAAGAAATAAATTCCGCAAAATCTGTGTTTGAAAGCGTCACCAGTCATACACTCAGGCCTGATTTAAACGATACACTTTTTACTAACAACAAGCGAAGTAGAAAAGTAGTAGCTAAATTCTATAAATAATTCTATAAATTATACGAAGAAAGTGAGATAAATGCGAATACAGGGTAAACGCGATACTACGATACTATTGTAGTATATTAAGATGGTGATAACTCGAGTTAAAAAAATTATTTGTAAAAATAACTAATTAGTATGTTAATTTTTCACAAAAAGTAAATAATTTCAGTTATGAATTACTAATTTTAAAAGGTAAATAGTTATTGCTGTTTTAATTTTTTGTAATTTTTTACAATGCTATTTTAAATACAAGAACTTTATACATACGATAATTGATAAATTAAAGACTTTATTTAATTTTTCTCTTATGTTTGCAGTTTCTCCATTCACTCTTATAATATATACTATTTTAGAAAATTAGTAAAGCTAAAAATATAATTTGTAAAATAATATATTTTTTACTAGTTTTTTTAATTGACTAAAAGATTAGCATGTTAATTTCTAGTATAAATAACATCCTGTAAATCAAACTTTAATGAGTTACTGGGCTATGGTCATCGGTTGAGAATTCATGTCGTATTCATGTTACATTACGAAAATTATAAACAATATTATTTATACGTACATACATATTCACGCAGGTCGATTAACGCAGGACGGGTATATCACTGTTAATAATTCGTTTGTATAGAATGTATTTCTTTGTGTAAATGAATTAAAATTGTAATTACATCCTCAATCGCGCTGTTACAAACGTATTTGCGTTTACGATCTCTGAGAGATTTACTATATGCATACAAATGCAGAAACGTGTTTTCATTGGTTCATGTGCTCGGAAAAATTCGTTGGTTAGTATTCCGCAGTCAAATGAAGCTGTATTCGGACATTCGTGGTGAATTGCGCTACGCGAATGCGAATTGTGCAACATGTATAGGCGGTGGCGCTTTCATTTTGGTATTCTCATTGAGCTTCACGATCGATATTTAGTAATATTTGTTTGCACCGCTGTGCCAACGAGGGAATTGGATATAGCCCACAACTATTGACGTTTACCAGCGCGGTATTTAAAAAATTTATTTAATAAATATTTAAACTTATATTTTTATCGTGATATATTTATTAATGTCATTATTACTAGCTTCCGAGTTCGTAATTAGCACATACTTAATATGTTCGTGATGTGCCTCTGAATATGTATATTTAGCTGTAATAAACTCTAAAATAAAAATTTAATAAACACATTTTTGCGCAAGCTTTCAATCTTATTATAGCATTGACGTCAATTAATAAAAGATGCGTCCTTATATGTGCGCAATTTTCTACATCTAGGAGAAAAATGTATCAACAATATATGCGTGTGTTTATTTTTTAATTTTCTTCGAAAGCTGATACCATAACACTGTGATAAACATATGTAGAACATAAATTATTATTATCGATCATCAACATTATGCATATAATTACACAATGCAATATTTTATACGTAATATATACATTCGAGTATAGCACTTCGTAACACTCGGATGAACTCTTTAAATCTTCCTGGCACAATCCGCGCTATTTTCTGTGTTGTGGATAGTTTTTGTCACGTTGACCTGCATAATGTTCGAGTGAAAATTGCTCTTGTTTCGCTCGTCGGGCACAAGTGGATCGCGCGCGAAGTGGACGATATTGGCTTAAAGTTTAAAGTAGCGATCGAAGCAGGGGCAAACACACGGGACCATGGCTCGCTCTATGCACCCTGCGCCGCACGGCTCTTTGTGAGAGACGATGCGAAGTAATTAAAAGTCGATAGAACCTAGTGGCCTGCTCTAGTCCTTTCTTCACTCCATTTTCCGTGCACGTACTTTTTCCATCCACTCATGCCACCTACGCATGCCAGTCAACTCTAGCTATCAACGGCGGAAACATTCGCGCTTTAAGCGGCTTACAAGATTGCTCAGTCTCCAAATCTACTTTTGTTTGGTTTTTAGATTGGTTTGTCGTTATATAGTCCCTAAGCGCATCGGTTGATACGTGGATTAATCTACATGAAAGTAATAGTGTAGCAAATACAGCTTGTTTTCCTTTTATCTCGTTATCGCTTTAATGTAGAACATAGCATATACGTGAACATGCCATACAAGAAACTATTCCCACGGAAAATTAATATTTGTAATCATAAATAATTTTATAAATAGTTTCCATGAACACACACATTTTTCGGTCCATTTTCATTTAATAGTTTCCATTGAGTCTTTTTCGCATGATATAGCAAAAAATCGCAAAATACGTACTATTAGTCGTCTAAATCGTACGTCATCTCAGTACTTTGTATTTACTTGCAGATACAAGCAATATTTAGTAACAAAAATATGAAATAAACGAACAATGAGTAACATTGACAAAAATTTAATATAAAATGAAAGTAATTATTTAAAAATAAAAATAATAAAAATTTAATAGATTACATCTTGTTTTATGGGTTTTAGCAGCATTTTAAAAAGTACATTATATATATATATATATATATAAACATATTTGCAATTATTGCAAAAATTAAATCGATACTTTTATAAAATTTATTAAGGTTCCTATAAATTGTATCATCACAAGGCTAAAACTGATATAACTGACAGTAATAAAATTAATAATTGCTTTGAATACAAACGTCAATTATAAAAATTAATTTAAGCTAATTTTACTTCCATGTTCCTGTCTTTTCCACACACATATTTTATTAGTATTTAATAATTATTAATTATTTTTCTTGATAAATTATTATTAATTAAAAGTAAATTATTTTTAACTAATACGTACTAGATAATGATATCCTTTATTAATCTTACATTTTAATTAATTTTATTCATAAATTGAATACTTAAGAAGTACGATTTAGAAGACCTATAAGTACGATTTAGGCGACCGGTTTCCTAAATTCTATTCTTTTGCAGCACGTTATAAAAAAATTTATAACAAATTAATTTGTTATTGGTGAAAAGTTAAACATGTAATAAGTCCGAAATATTAAGCTGCTATTTCCGATGTTTATTTGCGTACAAATTAGTACTAAATATAATAAAAAATAGCTTAATTGATATGCCTTTAGCGATTCTTCCTAATGTTTTAATTTGTTTTTCACTTGTATATCATTATAACTTTCATTATTACATATTATATAATTTCCGTTATTACATATTCGTTAAATTTTTCGATATGTATAAATATTATTTACGACAATTTCTCTCGTTAAATCCAAGGTATCTGCTCGTATGTAGCTGTTATCCATTCTATTAACGAAATAAATCATGTACAGAACGTTACAATTACGCGAGTAATTTCATAAAGCCAATATTTCTCCTCTATTATATGCAACTTTGTCACTTTACTGCAAAATAAGCAATTTATTGGCAGTGGACTTAGACATTTTCATATTTATTATTTACAAATGTATTTTTTGTACTATATGTACACTTGTGTCGTCTTTCGCAATTCACTGAAAACGTGCGATTACCGCATTTTGCGCATTACTTTTCGCAATGTCTGCGATTTTTTTCTTTAAATGAAATGTTGAAACTGCTATCTTCCATTCCGCTATCGCGTCGTGCTCGTATTGATTGCCGCTGTGAAAAAAGTCCAAGGTCCTGCATATGACCAGTATGAGAGAGAAAGAATGTATGTGTATGTATATATGTATATCAAAGGGACCAACGTAAAATCGATATTTATTCCCAACACACGCGCTTAATGACATTTAATTACTCAAGTAGGTGGGGTCTATCGACCGCGCGACCACGTGGATGAGAAACAAAAGAGGGAATTACGCGTATTCCTCGGGTGAATTTATTGCAGTCGTCGTCGTGCAAAAAAGTCCACGTTTTTCGTATTAAAATTTGCGCGAACCCAACGTAAAAAAGCCGGACGTAATCCTAATAATAGTTTCGGCGGATAATTGAGACACGTGAAACTAGTTTCGTTCCGTTTACTTGAGCAGATTTATACCACGGGTACATCTATAGAGTACGGAGGCATGTATCGTACAACGGGAATTTATCGTGGGTGGTCGGCTTCCTCGAGTAACCCGAATAAATTCCACCTGAAACAATCGAATCGCCGAGATTACTCGGCACTAACGAGCCATTTGTTACGGCAGCTGAAAAGATTTTTCATTATTACAACACTACGCGGTAATCGAGTCTACGTTCACCTGCTTTTACAGTGAAAAAGTATCTAATTATGAACGTTAATGCATTTGAAATAAATTACAAACCTGGAATATTGTTCCGTATACGAGGTAATTATTTTCATATCTTACTAATATGTTGCAATATATCAAGCCTTATATTATTTTATATGCTAATAATTATATAGGATATATAAATGTGAATTTCTCATTTATTAATTTACCGATGAATTCGGGCTATATACGCGACATTTTTATTTCTTCCGATTTATTAGTTATAGCGCTAACTTATTAATATCCAATACTCATATAAACGGCCCATTTACCATCATTCGATATTTCTATCATTTGGCTGTCAAATAATTTCATTTTCATTTATTCCGCTTAAATTACGTCGCAATACGGTGAATATTATTTGCCGATCTAGAACATTTATTTTGCATTTCATCATTTTGATAATAACAGGTATTTACTGAATTATCGTTCAATATGCTGTTTACACGATGTATATCTAGTGCATACATACTATACGTACATTGCCATAATCACATTCTCTATGTTTGTAAATTAGTTCGGGATATTGCACATAAAAATAATATTAAAGTTTTTCACTATACATAGATTTCTGTAACGTGAACCTCGAAATTTCGTTCTACAGCGTTGCAGTATTAAATCCTGTCAGACATAAATTACCTTTTTCTCAGGGTGACTGCACTTGGACGCAGACAAAGTACGCTTTTTATCTTTCTCGTAGGGATTAACAACAAGTGATGCATTCTAACGATCTGAAAGTTTACTTTTTATTTAAGTATTTATTTTGTATTAAACTCTTTATTTTCTATTTGTTAAGAAATACGTTAAACTATCGAAAAATCTATTAAACTTTCTTCCGGTATATGATATGGAAAGTAATGCATCATTTCCTTGCACCAACATTTCTCAGTAAAATTTTAATAATGACAAATTGCTGCCAGTTTAAGGAAATAACTTTTATTTTCATTCTAATTCAATATTTTAAAAAATTTAGCTTAATAACGGATAAACAAGAATTAATGTTAGTATTTAATATGCACATTTTCGATCTACGTTTTTAATTTCTAGTTTCATACATGATTTATAACTTTCTCATCGAACCACGGATCTTGAAGTAACGATCATCTCACGAAAAAGTCATAACTCCTCTATTACGCTTCGTGAACAGTCGTGCATAAAATTGATTTGTTCGTCGAGCATGTCGTTTCGTCAATGCCTCTTCAATTACATATTGCCCACGAAATATTTTCAATCTGCAGATAAGTTTATATCATTTAAAAAATCATATCCTTTGAAATAAAGCTATCGCGGAGAAATCGGTGAAAGATCAAATTCTATAATAACTTTGCGTAATTTATTCTTACGAAATTTGAACTTAGAGAAAGCAATATTAATTTTCAAATTTATCTCTAACTTTATACAAAATGTGTCTAAATAGATAAGTGTGAAAATTTTTGAGAAATGATGCTTTATTGAAAATTAAGAAAATTTTTCATATTTAAACATATATTCTATATATAAAAAGTTTCAATAAAAATTAAATAAGAGTTGTTATATAACTTCATCCTCTTAAATGCGATACGAAAAGATTGAAAAAATATATCTTCTTTTAAATGTTCACTAAATTTCATTTTCCTAATTGGTCCAAAAAATTAAAAAAAAAACTTAATTTTTTACCTCTCTCTTTGAAGGCATGTCTTCTCAGGAAAGGTTACATATTATAGACACACGAGAAAAAGTACACGAGAAAAACTCCTCAATTTTCGACAAAGAATTATCTCCCAAAATTTCTCGCATTTCTTTAGAAACACCTTGTATATTTGTTTCGTTTTCATATTTATTAAAGTGCTTACTCGCTTTGCAAGAATTAATGGTGAAGCGCTTATCAAGACCTACTTCTGTTTTGTCGCTTACCGTTCTCTAAATCCAGATGACAGGGACGGTACAAAAGTACCGCAGTAAAAGTATTGTCTCATTTGAAGCGCGATAAGCATATATATATATATATATATACTCTTTTATTGTGTCTAGATCTCTACGGTAATGAGTTGTACGCGAAAGAAACGACAGGATCCATTGCCTTCTCTCCCCTCCCGTTTATCTTTCTAGTATAATGCGTTCCAACATTATTACCAAAGTCATTGCTATAGTGGTTTCTCACTCCTGCTCGAGACAGCTATTGCCAGCTAAAGAAGTAGCACGTTGGATCCGACGAAGTTACGGCGCGGGGACAATAATTTCCGAGGCTGTCGAGATCCTTGCACGTGACGTAACGATTTCGTGACACTACTCGACATTAGATAGCTGGATAGTTCGCATCATTCGTGTTGAATCGCGGATACAATCAGGATTATCGTATATAGAGGACAGATAAAAAGTAGTCACGTGCTTACCCGCCCCTTATATCCTATAACAGATTTTTCTTTGATTAGTTATTGCGAACTATAAAAGTTTGGAAGATCCAGTCGGACACAAAGGGATAGGAAAATTGATTACTTTGAAATGTTCAGAAAGTAAAAGTTAAAAGTAGAAAACTTTTTTATTTAAAAGTAGAAAAATGTAAATATGTATTTTTAGAAATCAATATCTTAATTCCTTTGATAGGCATCTATGTGATTACCCTTTTGAGCTAACGTCAAAATTTGTAACATAATTTCTGACAATTTCGAGATCTGCAAGATTCATTTAATTATTCATTTAATTTTATGTTAATTAAGGCACTAATTAATTTCAAAGAACCAATATTAATAAAATTCATAAAAAAATTAATGCTAAGTATATTTTAATAAGAATAATTTAAATTTGTATAGATGCAATATAAAAATTGAGTTGTTTGATATTTTTAACAAAGAGATTTATCGAGTGGCTTTATCAATACCTCCATCGCTTTAGAAGCTTAAAATCATTAAATCTCAATTTTTCTTGAGACAGAAATTGAAAGATTTACGATTCATTATAATATCACTTGTGAAAAAATAATTTTAAACAATTTTTTTCATTAATGAACATTATATAACGTGTGAAATCTATATATAATAGAAAAAACAATCTCAAATTTAATTTAATTTCATTTGTTTCTGATTCTTAATTATCATAAATATCACTTCGATAATTGTTATGTTTGATACGTATTGATTACCGCTCGGGGGAGAATAGAACTGAAATTGGTATCTATCATTAAAGTTCCAAGTTTATGCTGAGTACGTATCCGCAAGCATCATCAAGCAAGTGCAAATTTAGCTTCGGCAACGGTATAATCCTATGTATATCCATTAGCGTGTAGAGAGCTATATGTACATACACGTCGATACAGCGTCAACCACGCCGCTTCGACGGATCGCTAAATGCACGTGCTACGTTCGTGCTGGGGAATCCCCAGATGCAATTGCAGGATCATGTGAAGCTGCAACTCGCACCCTCTGTTGCACGTTCCTATAGCTTTATCCGTGACCAATAACCAGATTCATGTTGGTAAAGCAGAATAATTTTTATAACATTCTACCTACCATTTCCCACTATTTTTCATTAAGTTTAATAAAATTACTTCCTTGTACTCTAATCGTCACTCTTTTTCTAATCACTGCATAAATACAATTATTTTCATAAATAAGAAGTCTTAGAAACATGATATGAAGAGGATTGTATCCTGCACCTTGAGCACAAGAGGTAAGTTTGCTCTGATGATATAGTAGGTATCTGTAACTCTGCTCTTAACATAGGCGTTGTGTGAAGTCCTTATGAAGGTAAGAATGATATTGACCTGGCCTTTAACATTAGAGGGTAACGAGACTTCTGAATTTTGATATTTTTTTTAGGACAAAAAACTTTTCTGCGAGACAATAGTTGAAAAATTTCTCCATACATTAAATTCTCTGGTTAAAATTTATTTATCATTGTCAATTGAAGTTTTAATCGAATAATCTAGCTTTTGTATATAATAAATTTCAATTTAATATTTATACATTTTAAAGTAAAAAAATTGAACTAAGTTTATAATATGCGAGTATAAAACGTATCTTTATAATTAAATCTTAATTCAACAGAGAAATATATATTTTACAATCTTTTACTTCATATTATTTATTATCTTTACTTCGTAGTTCTCTCTTCATAGCTCAATGATGTCCACATATTCTTTTCTTTCATAGTATTAATTTATATTAATAAAAAAAATGTATATATTTCTAAACATGTAGAACTCTTTAAACTTCTACTTATATATTTCCATATTTAGTTGCCTTTTACATTTCTACTCATACGCATTTATGACGTAAATTGATTAATAAAGGATTAACATGCCCTCAAAGAGAGAATACAAGCACCATTTCCTGCAATGCGCGAGGTACATCGTATTCATTTAAATCCACACGCAATCGAATACTGTGTCTGTGACCTGTGCACATATCGGAAGGTTTGTAATTATGATCATAAAGGTTTTCTGAGTCTCATCGCAGTCGATAGTACAAAGCTCTTTGTGTTTCATTATACCTACTGAATACTCAGAGATCTCAATATTTGATAATCAGCACACGAAATATGTACATATGTACAATCGTACAAAGGAATTTGCGGTATTTTGGCGATATTTGTTGGAGCGAGTGTTAGTTTAGAATTAGTGTGTTTAATTACGATCCTTTTCCCAACTGTGGCGTCAGTTAATACTACTGTCACGTTGGAAACATCCAATACTGTTGCAAGAAAATTACAAGAGGAAGAGGAAAGACGACAATGGTTTAATCGTGAATATCTGTAATAAAAATTTAATACAAATTTCCAATTGAAATGAATTTTTTTTATCAAGCTAATAGATTGACAATCGTTTATTTCTGTATGAATATTACTAAGCACCAAGATCCGTTTTAATAAAAAAATGTTTTCTTCTCTCTTATTTAGGTTTAAACAATTTTCTACTCCACTTAATATTGAAATATGAACTTCTAATGTTATACACTTGCATCTCAAATTATAATTTCGAAAAAAATAGTTAGATTACATTAAAATTTATA
Source organism: Cyphomyrmex costatus (assembly GCF_001594065.2). Lineage (NCBI taxonomy): Eukaryota > Metazoa > Arthropoda > Insecta > Hymenoptera > Formicidae > Cyphomyrmex > Cyphomyrmex costatus. Next base: position 4,466,625 of record NW_017277774.1, read on the forward strand.
TATTCCATATTTAAAAAATTTACCTTTTAAAAAGATTTATATATATTTATAGAGTTCTAAGAGATTCAACATTTTACATAACGATTTCACTGGTGGCTAATCTTCTACAAACTATTTACGTAAGTGTGTAAAGTCTTCAGAGAAATATATCGAGTGACAAACTTTGACAAACCGCTTACCAAACACATTTCAAGTTTATCTTACTTGTAATTAAGCCAATGCTTGTGTAACGCTGAAGGCGTCGAAGACTATTAAAGTTCGATAAAAGTTTGATAAAATCATTAATGCATTCGTTTGTCCACGTTTGTCCACCCGTTATTTTCTTTGGTCCACCCCGCAAAAAAAGGTTATACACAAAAAAAAATTGTAACATCCAAGTGATAATTTTTCATAATTATGTACGGGTATCGTTTATCCACAACGCACACGTGATTGTCCACCCATTATTTTCATTTGTCCACCCTATTTTTATTATATTTTTCGTAATAATGTAAAATAATCACTTGGGGGTGTTACAATTTTTTTTTATGCATAACTTTTTTTTGGAGGGTGGACAAATGAAAATAACGGGTGGACAAACGTGGACAAACAGTGGACAAACGAATGCAATAATGATTTTACCAAAATTCGCATTTAGGGGTGCCAACTATTTTTCGTAATAGTGTAAAATAACCACTTGGGGGTGTTACAATTCTTTTTGTGTATAACTTTTTTTGGAGGGTGGACAAACGAAAATAACGGTTGGACAAACGTGGACAAACAGTGGACAAACGAATGCAATAATTATTTTACCAATATTCGCATTTAGGGGTGCCAACTTCACAGAGCTGCTTTGTGAAATTGGAACCTCTAAATGCGAATTATGGTAAAATCATTATTGCGTTCGTTTGTCCACTGTTTGTCTGTCCACGTTTGTCCACCCGTTATTTTCTTTGATCCACCCCGCAAAAAAAGGTTAGACACAAAAAAAAATTATAACACCCCCAAGTGATTATTTTACACTATTACGAAAAATATAATAAACATAGGGTGGACAAACGAAAATAATGGGTGGACAAACGTGGACAAACAGTGGACAAACAAATGTAATAATGATATTACCAATATTCGCATTTACAGATTCCAACTTTACAGAGCTGCTTTGTGAAGTTGGCACTTTAAATGCGAATATTGGTAAAATCATTATTGCATTCGTTTGTCCACGTTTGTCCACCCATTATTTTCGTTTGTCCACCCTATGTTTATTATATTTTTCGTAATAGTGTAAAATAATCACTTGGGGGTGTTACAATTTTTTTTTATGTATAAGCTTTTTTTGCGAGGTGGATCAAAGAAAATAACGGGTGGACAAACGTGGACAAACAGTGGACAAACGAACGCAATAATGATTTTACCAAAATTCGCATTTAGGGGTGCCGATTTCACAGAGCAGCTCTGTGTAGTTAAAGGATAGTATATTAAAAAGTTTTAATATCGTGTAATTATCTTATTTATAGATCCACATTTAATTTTGTATAATTATATAAACTACATTAAAAGAAAATGTTATACATATAATATACATATTGTATATTACGTCTTTCCCGAATGAACGTCAATTTTCTCAGTGTATATATGTATAACTATGCTCTTTGCATACGAAAGCGCTGAATATGATCACCGAATTCAATGGTAATGCCAGGAGCTAACGTGTAGATTCAGTCCTCATTCAGGTATTTGAGGAAAGTCGAATGAACAACGTCGAGTCAGGAAATCCAAGCGGACTCGCTCTTCCTTCGCGCGAACAATTTGCAATTCGAAACGGTCTTTATCTTTACGTACTCTTTGTTCTAAAAGAGATAATGTCTATAGAGAACATTTATATCTCTACTTAGATAATCGCTCATATAAAGAAATACGTAACTTTCGATTTATATTATAATTTTTTTATGATAAGGTTTTATGATAAGGTACATATAGTGGAAGAAATATTATATAATTATAACAAGACATGTGAATAAAAAAAATTAGTAATAGATTAAACGTAACGCATAGTGGATACAAATAAGTTACAAGACAGAAATATGTTATATATTATTTACATGAATTGTGGGTTACGTTTAATTACTATTTTTAATTTTTTTGTAATTTCTTAACATTTAATATTTATTCTTAATATTTCTTTCAATACGCACAGCCTAAAAATATATAAAATAAAATATTAGTTAATAGATATTGTTTCTAGTTTAGATGCCCAAAAGTTTTTTTCATTATTTTTCTTGAAGTTGTAATACTAGAATATTTCTAGTTCGTATGTGACTAATACCAAACCTCATATTTCCATTAAAATATACAGAAGATAAGAGCCAAATTCTCGCGTCCTTGGAGTTTTATTTAGTGTCATGTAACGATGTAATGAACGCATGACATTGTTTCCCATTTATATGTATTCGAAACTTCGATTAACTTACAATCGCCGTGCAATGAAGAAAAATATAAAATCATGGTTATTTATATCGTACTTGACCCCACGGATTTATTCTCTGCTTGCAACAGTTCTCCTGAATGCAGATGTGATAACTAACGAGTAGCACACCGTGCTTTTCATCCGCATTACTTAGTACCGCGGTTACCCGGCGCCATACAGCTCGTTCTTTCTCGTTGACAGCAATGCTAATTTTCACTGGTAACAAACGTTCTAACAAGTATTACCATAACTCTTTGGTCACAATATATAACAATTACATGCAAATATAAACAATTATTCGGTCAGCATCGCCACTGTTAATGCCGCTGTGTTGTATACCGCTACGCTTACAGATTTTAAGGGGGCACGACAACATGGTTACTGCATTGTTTCTGTAAGATACGTGCGATATACTGTATGTATCTCGTATTCATTTTTTGTAAATTATTACACAATAAAGCTGCTCAACATACAATTCGTCAGTTTACTCTCAACATATTAATACTAAAACAAAGCTAATTATTATTATATTAAATAAAATAAATATGAATCTTTTAGTATAATTAATAATGCATGAATTGAAAATTATACACAATTTCACGTAAAAATATTATTAGGTACCAAAATTTGGTTTGACCAAAGTTCTCTTCTCCATTTATTTGTACAATATAATTAATTATACAATATATTTTCGCGATATTCATATCGCAAAACGCCATTACTGCCAATGTATTTACACTTTTAATAAATTTATCAAAGCGATAATAAATTCCAAAGTGCGATAAAGTACAATATAATATAAAGGGAAAAGACATTTAATTATGTCCTATTCAAAGAGCATTTTTGTGATATTTTTTCAAACGTAATAATTATATAAGTATAATATAACGATATACGGTCGTTAAAAAAATGATGTCTCTCATTAGAGATTTTTTGATACATCTCTTGTAATATTTTTCAAGTATCGCTTCCATCGAGTAATAAAATATTAAAATATCTAATATTTCCTTTATAATAATGAAATAAATGTTATCGTAGCTTATACTGATGAAACAGTGCTGTGTGTAGAAGTATGAAGAGCTGCCAAAGAAATAATTTCTCTCTCTGGAGAAATTCACATTTTTCATGTTCAATGAAAGGCGTTAGCTGATTGAATGATTCTTCATCTTTGGTAATATTATGGAAGAATATTTTTCGCATCGTATACTCAAAGCATGCGTTTCGAAATGCATGGCATATTCGATTTAGTTAGAATGGAGATTGTTGACAGCCCTGTAGGGAGGTTCTGACGTAGACAGGATTACAGGATATCCGTATTGAAGCCGGTTCAATATCCAATGCACAATTACATAACTTGGGAATGAGTCCTATCGGGGTACGAAGACTGTCGCATTCGAATTTGCAGCGATGAATGTGAAACGCTATAATATCGCTGAGAGCAAAGTAGATGTTGTAATTCACTGTTTCTCATTTGCATTCTGTAATTGTGTTAGCTTTCGGTTGCGCAATGTGAGTAAATTTAACGCGAGTTAGTTCGGAATACATAATAATTAGATCACACAGAGTCGGAATGACTGACGAGTTTTCTGTGCTTCGCATATCTGTCTTAATTTCACGGAATTTTCGATAATAGATCTGGAATATTCCATTTTTTAAAGAGCACCTCAAAATAAATGGACAGACGGACGGTGCATCTCGGTTATTGCTGCAGTTGTGGGTGGAAAAATATTGGAGTTTCAAACCCGACCGACGCGTAAACTGCTGGAAAAAAAATGTTTCCATCTGCAAACGAAATGAAGGGGCAATCTTTTCGCTGATACAACCCCCGGTCTATCGATCATCGAGCTTCTGTCACTCGCAACGCGCAGCGTACGTGACACTCGGCTGCAACAATAGGGCAACCACCTGCGTCAAATCGGCGTGACATTTTCGAATGCACGTTGGAAACCTAAAGGCAGATTAGCGAAAGCGCGATGGAAATGGGAGGGCAGGAGGGGTGGATGTGAACGGCGGGGCATATTGTTCCGCTGTAATCTATTGTTTAATACGTCAACCGTGATACTCCGGTCTTTTCGGTTCGGTTCGCCTCTGATCAGTAGTTGTGTTGACACAGAATATTGTTACCGGGGAAAATGATTGTCAGTAAGCGAAATCAGCTTCACGAAATATTTGTTTATAAATTTTAAAACTTTTTACAGCTAGTCAGGCAAGCAAATAGGTCAGCACATTCTGTCAGCTCCATCAATGCTTCTTGTTTTTTTTAAACATTCTATCTAACGCGTAACAAGTTTCTACGCACAGTCTATCTTGTTGACGCAATGTTGGCTATGTCGAATCTGGATCGAACAAAGCCGGAAAATTTCACTCGTTTACATAAAGGTAAAAATGTTGTGTTAGTTATTGAGAGAAGACAGAAAAAAATGATAGGAAAATAAATTTAATGTTTTTTTTTTTTTTGCGTGGATTTAGTCCAACTAGCAATGACTCCAAATACTTGGTCGCAAAATGATTTCAATCTGTGTAACGATCAACTTTGAAACTATAATAATTCTAAAAAGTACACCTAAACTTTTAGATTCATGGATATTAAAATTGTTAAGATAAAAATCGTGTTACATTTTCTACGCGTTGTTACGCGATCCAGACAGTTCGGCTGTACGATGCGAATAATGCTCGTACGGGTAAAATAAAATTTGTTGACGTCACCGTGACGTACTCGTCTACAACGCAGGAGCTCAGCAACGGAGTGCAATCGGAAGAAGGAAGATCTGGATATAGCGAGGGAAACGGGAAAAAGGAAAAAGCAGATGGCGGAAGAGCGATGAGAGAGTCTAGTGTGTGAGAAAGGCGAGGAGGAAAACGAGATGAGGGTTTTCTGAGGAAGGAGCATTGGAGTACGGGTCTCGGGCTTGTCGATACCAGATGCACGTTAACTGAAGGTATCGACCTGGTTTAAATATTCCCATCAACCGCCACAGTACTTCTTCAATAATTCATTTGGAAAACGTCATCGTATACGCGCGGTTATAATAATGAGGGCGAAATAGCGGACGAAGAGTGTGTCGTTTTCGTTTAACTCGACATTAATTCTGCCAATTTAATCACGCGTGACGTTCATAGCTTCATTATTTTTCTGACCTGATGTTGCATTTTCAGAAACGATACGTCACAAACGTCTTCTTTTTTTTTTTTTTACCTCTGCAGTTAAGATACAAAATTTAATTTAAAGAGCTCGCCTTTATTGGCGTTTTCAAGATGTACACGATATTCGATGGTTTCTATGTTCTTTTTGGAATTCCTAACAGATTCCCGCATTTACGGATTCTCCAGTAGAGCACTTTTGTAACCATCCTTCTCTCGACTCCTTTGTCGTCTACTCCATGCTCTTTAATTACGACGTGCCATCGCGTTTGCTCCTCTTACATTTTCATTTTTCACGTCCACACTCGAACGCGCCGTAAGTTTTAACGACGAAAGTTAAACCGCCACTGTAACCGGCATTGGAATTCACTACTATCCGCGAATATTGTTCGTGAATTCCGAACGATGGTCTTCCTCAACTTTTGCGAGTATTATGAGGAATTTTGTGTAATTAATTGAATAATTCATCATTAAGTGGAATATAATTAGCAATTCTAATTTTCGCTTCTTATAGAATAAATCTCCGTCATATATAATATAAAGAGGAAAACAGTAATCGTCTCACTTTTCATTTTTGCCATCGCGTTTTTCGCGAGATTTTTATTACTATAATGTTAGTTGCTTTTATCGCCTGTTCTTATCGATTTCGAATACAATGTGTGTTTCTCTCCTCTCTCAAGTACTTCTTTTCTTATTGATACTATTTCATTGTCTATGAACACAAAGCTTTTAAACGTTTTCTCTACCTTCTATCTTGATCAGCCCTTTTCCGCTATATTTCTCGAATGAGACAGGGAACTTGAAAATATATTGATTATATCTTTAAGCTCGCCTTATGGCGCCACGCAGGGAGAGCTTACTTCTTATTTTCTTCAGCGCGCCCATTCAACCGTGAATAAGACTGTTCGTCTGGCCATCTTCGATCCGAGTGAGTAGAGTTCGTCGTCAAGTAGGTGAAAACAATGGCTCGTCCGACGAGTTTTCTTATAGAGAAATCACGAGAGGAAGGCTCCCGTAGGACAGGCAAGCGCGAAAAAGATAAGCCGCCAGTCTAACCCGAGCTATGCTTTAGGGAAAGTCCAAAGACGCGCGTTACTTTTAATTCTGTTTCTCTCCGAGAGTTTAGGAAAGTTTCCTTCAATCCCGCTCCAAGTTTTTATCCCGACGCGATTACCTCCGAAACGAACTCATTCGGTATGTATAAAACGACATGCGCCCATGATTGATGTCTTTAATGAGTCACAGTCTCTTGAAATTATTAACCATACTTCTGCCTTGACAAATTTAGTGATATTACATAGAAAACTCATTTCTTAGGACATATACTACTTTTTACGAATAATATTGATACAATATCATCGATCAATCAATAAATGAATTCTTTTTATATAAAAAAATAATTCTAATTTTTTTTGCTTACTGAATACAAAAATATTAATAAAAACTCTGCAGCACGTATAACTTTTTTTTTATTGAAATATTTATCAGAACGTTATTTTTATAATGGAAATATTTTTGTTTTATTTTTCTTCAATTACTTTAACATCGCAAAATGAGTTTAAAGTTTTCCTTTTCTATCCTTGTAACCATATGAAAAAAAATATAACGTATAACACGAAGAACTCAATTTTTATTTTGATTTACAACTTGTTAATTGAAATATAGGCTGTAAGTTCTCTTTAAAGTTTCATAATGAAACTATCATACACATAATAACATTTATTTGGTTCATTTATCCAAGATTACATAGAAGAATGATTTTGTGTAGTATCTAATAATATAACTAACACTCTAAAAATTTTGTCGAATCAAAATAATGCTCAAGTGTAGGAAAGCTGTAAAAAGTTTTAACATTTTAACAACTAGCTTGAGTGTCCTACATAATTATTTTAGTCATTTTTAGCTATTAATTTTTAAATATTTTAGTAAAACCGTTCTTTCGATATATGGAAAGAATTTGCCATATTTAGATTTTCAAAAAAACAAGTTTTTATGACTACACATAAATGACATACTTTTTAAATATCAGACATGAACAACACAAAATCAACAGTGAAGTATAAAATGTAGGTTTTACTAATGTTTATTTATAGGTTTGTAGGTTTATTATTGTATATTTATTAAAATAATTCTCTATTCCTTTTAGGATTTTACACGTGATAGAAGTTCAAGCATTTGGAAGTATCATGAATGTACGATTGCACACAAAGCAGGGCCACTATTAATCACTATCTACCTAAATTTTCCGAGTATTGTCCGGCATACCATTCCCTGGCTCTCTTCCAGACATTTCAATATCCATGGCTTTTCGGAAAGCGAAGGTCTTCGGCAAGCTCGATGAGTCTTTTCAGAACACACTGACATTCAACTGCAGAAATGCGAATCAAAATGTAGAAAGTAAAGGGGGGGGGGGGGGATCCGCGCAACATCGTTAGAATGCAAAGCGAACGGATAAGCCAGAATATTCGCACAGACAATTGTTCTCTCATTCCTTTTGACTTTTATTATCGCGATTCTTTATTCGTTCCCCATGAGAATCACGTACCTTTCTAAGATCCCGCTCGGCATCTTTCTCTGTTTTTCACCCCAGTGATTAAAATATATCGACGTTCAACCGGAAACGGCTTTTATTTACTGGCTAGCGCAATTTCATGTTTTCATCATTGTTTCCCTGAATATTCTTTCACGACCGTTCTTGCGTAAATTGGCTGTATTTTGCTTACCGAAGCATTAGCGAGTGCATTCTTGCATGAGAAAATCGATACAAAAGACATCGCTGCCTCATAATTTCACTAATGAGCATAATTCACGAGTGGCATGTCGAGTTCTATTATTTTTCCTCCGTTCGCTTGACTGCTGAGCGCGTTTTCTCTTTCACTTCGGTGCGAAACGCCTGCCGTTGTCGTTGTTGACTTCCCGTTCGTATGCGGAGTCGTAAAACCCCGGAAATACCGCTTGTAACTCTTGGAATGGACGGCTACCAACGAGTTGTACGTAGCCACGTCGTTCGTAAATTGCGCGTCCATGAATCGCGTGCTTTCGAATACGCACGACCGAAGAATGTTCGTGAAATTTCATAGTACTGATTAAAATGTTTAAAGCTAAATTAGTCAAATAAAACAGAGATAAATACGAAAATATCATAAAAATTACATATCGCTTATATTTTGTATTATTTTCCGTATGGAAAAAACGGCCTTGCTGAAATATTTCAACTAGATACAGATCTCTGAAAACAATTTTGTTGAATCATCAAAATAAATTGTACTTGTATCAAATCTGTATGTACCTCAATTTTTCAATATTTTAGCAAAACCTTCTTCTGTATATTGCTCGACAACGATGGATTAAGATAGTAGAATCGGAGATTGTCAATAAAAATGTGTGGAATGGTTTATTTCAGAAATAAATTTCCTGTCATCACGTGAGAAACCGTAACGGTCAAGGCAATTAAACTTTTAGTTAATAACGGCACGTAAAGAAGATAACGGATAATCCTTTCTTTTTGGGTTCGACTTTCCGTGTCTGAACTCTTTTTGTATTGGAGAATACAACTAGCAGAGAAACTGAAGAAAGATAGTGAACGCGGACCTGTAAGCTTAGTTAGTTCTGGATTTAGAAGTTCCTCCCGATAATTGAGTTCTCTATGAAAGCTTGTTGTGTTCAGAAGACGACGAAACTCTCCGGGCAAAGACTCCGCGAAAAAGCCCACGATTATTAATGTCCCTTAGGAATATGGTATGTCTTGCAGCCGATGGAGCATCTCGCAACTATCGGAACAATATATGACATTGCTTCAAGCGTTTTGAACCGCACGATCTTTACTGACATGGAAAGACATCTTAGCGTAGTCATTGAACCTGAACAATCAAATTTGAACGACCGATTGCATACCTTAAAAATGACGAAAGCTTTCGAGAAAAAGCGCGCAGATTGTGTGCGGACGAAGAGAAATAAACGCTGGCTTAGATTATAAGAGAAGACGGCAAAAGGCATTCACAATACTGAATACAGGATGTCGCCATTTTATTCGTCTACCTTGCACTTCTTCAGAAAATGCGCAGGCGAAAAGTACATGTGGAATTTTTCTATGTAAACGTCAACAGGAAAATGCTCGGAAAGTGCAATGCTCGTATAAACCGATCGTTTAAAAATAATTACAATCTATCTTTCTAGCTCAAGAAATGTATTAAGAATTACTAAAAGAGCTTGTAATAAATGATCCTTTTGTTCATATATTATCTTATTATTTTTTTTTATGTAGAATGTGACATATGTAACTAATTTTTTTATTTATTTTTATTATCGTATCGTTAACATCAATTTCTTTCTCGAATCTTCAATCCTGCTTCCCATGAGTAATGAAAAATGCGAAGATTTGACGTAATAGAATACGTGATAGAATAATAAACGAATGCCATAAAATGTAAAACGCGAGTGTATACATACGCGAAATGGTAATCCCAATCCAGCGTCAATTTTATATTAACTTTGGGATTGCAAGCATTGTTGAATATAGTTACGGGGACAGAGGATACAGTACTAATCTAGTAATTCTCTCACCGCAGAATGTGTATTAAATGTTACTGTGTTCTAATCGCTTCGAATCTGCGCTGCTGCAAATATCACTGAGCGATTATAATATCGCAATATAATATCTTCGTTATCGCACAATTAATAATACTTCAACATATGTTATACAAATGTTATATAAAAACATATACGTATATGGAATAATTCCATATGACAAAAGAGAAAATAAAATAAAATAAGATAAAATTATTAATTTATTGAAATCTCTCTCTCTCTCTCTCTCTCTCTTGTGTGATATAAAAGAAATAAATATAAAAGAAAATTTATTTATATATTTAAAATTGTATTCAGAAATGAGAATAGCTGAACAGTAAATTCGAATCGATCTATATTAGAATCTCATTATTATCCCTAAATTTTGAGTTTTTACTGTTGATAACAGCGTCTTTAATGATGGGTTTCAGGGAACGAGTTTAATACACTTTTAATTAATAAAATGTTTTTGTGTTAAGACAGAGAAATAATTCTAGGAAACAACTAGAGAATTCCCCACGTATATCGCTCTAATAGTTGAACTCTTATAAAATCTGCGCGCATAAAGCACCGCCAACTGTGCGCATCCTGTTCCGCTTGGATTATAACTGCTATCGTGCCAAGTCTGCTAAACAAACTTCTGTAATTAACGGGATGTATAGCCAAGAAGCTTATCAGTCCACTAGAACGAAGGAGCAGCAGCTCTGGGGACGTCAATATATATATGTATGTAAACGCACGTACGTGAATATACCTACATTGTTTACCATTCTTAAATACGACAAACAAATATTTGTAAATATATCAATGTGATTGTAGTGTTTACTCGCCAACAAATACTGCATTTTTCAAGAGCATTAAAGATTAATAATTACAAATTAAAATGTTTTCTTTATTAGCTTCATTAATTATCCATTATCTTTATTCATCTCTGATTAAACAAAACAAATAAATAA